>NC_057798.1:150461570-150761570 GCF_018294505.1 Triticum aestivum
GCAAAGGAATCGCTCCATCGGGTTCAGTTAACAGCCATCGATCGATCGCTCGGGTTTAGTAACGCATAGCCTGCAGTGCAATCGCTCGGGTTCAGTTAGAGCCCAACGCCTCGCTTGGGTTCAGTTAGAGCCAACACCTCGCACACACGCGCGTACGTGCACGAGAGAAACGCGCATCGCTCGGCCCCCGACCTCCCGCCGTAACCGGCAACTCCCCAAAATTTTCCTCCCCCTCGCTTCTACCACGGTTTTTTCCGTCATGGACGGCCCAAAGAATGTCATGCAGCTACGTCTCCGGCCCGCTCAGGACGAAAAGCCCATTTTCTGTCATGATTTTTTGTCATAGAAGTAGGAGCCCACCACATCTATGATGATACCGGGTTTTGTCACAATTATCGTCATAGAAGTGTCATATGTATGACAGAAAAAAAATTCGTTCGGCCCAAAATGTCACGGATGTGTCTTTTTTTGTAGTGTAGTGAGTTGTGTGCCAACTCACATGTGCCGAGGCAAAAGGCTGGATGGCAAGATTATGTCCCAAGACCACAGACAACTCACGTCCGAGTTCATCGCTTACAGGCTCTCCAACTCAATATCCACACTTCCAACAATGAGCGTCCAACATGGCATTGACCTTGTGAAAGCCATCTTTCATTACAAGGTGAAGTACAGCAGGGCATGGAAGGCAAAGCAAGCCACATTTAAGATGTTGTATGGTACTTGGGAGGAAGCATACAACCGAATCCCTAGGTTGTTGTTAGCCATGGCCGCGACAAACCCGGGCAAGGTTCATGTGGTCGATCCTCATGGGCACCAAACAACAGTTCATGAAGGAAGGAAAGTCCGAGTATTTGGCCGTGCATTTTAGGCATTCGAGCAATGCATGAGGGCTTTCAAACACTGTAGGCTGGTCATCGCCATTGATGGCACATTCTTGACCGGACAATACAAGGGCACCTTGTTGGTTGCAATAGCAAGTGATGCCAATAACCGGGTGTTGCCATTGGCATTTGCTTTGTTTGAGGTGGAGAACAATGACAACTGGGAGTGGTTTTTGCGCCTTTTGAGGACGAAGGTGTTACCCGCTCAAAGGGAAATTTGTGTCATAACGGATCGGCATCAAGGAATTCTTAATGCGGTGGAGATTGACATTCCCGGGCATGCTCTGTTGCACCATCGATGGTGCATGAGGCACTTTTGTTTGAACTTCTATAGGGCATGTGGTCTTAAGGAGTTGGCCGATGATCTTCAAGATTGTTGTCTTGCTTTCTCCGACAAGCGGTTCGCCACTTTGTACAACAAATTGCTTGCACACAAAAAACTAGATTCCGGGGGTCAAGACTTTCTCAATAGGCACATTCAATACCGGAACAAGTGGGCACATGCTTTTGATGAATATGGCCGGAGATACGGTCAAATGACAAGCAATATGGCCGAATGCTTCAATAGGTTGCTCAAAGGTGCACGTGGATTACCCGTGACGGCAATAGTTCAATACACATTTGACAAGATGAATGCATACTTTCTAAAGTACTCGATGGAAACGGATGCACAGATAGCGGGTGAGAACCCGTGCAAGTACAAGTAAAAGTTCCCACTCAAGGTTGATGAATGGTTAGAATTTCAATCACGGAAGGCGGACTCAGAAGAAGCTATATTATATGAAACGAAGAGTGGAAGTACAAAGTGAAAGAGCCAGGAGGAACCACAAACGATGGCCACCAACATTGAGGTCGGGCTTTCAAGGTGTCGTTAACACAATGTGATTACTCTTGCGGGAGGCCATTGTTGCATCATCTCCCATGCTCACACTTGTATACCGCTGGTCGCGTTAGGAATGTGGACATCAATCACCCACGCACCATGAGGGAGTCGGAGTTCTCAATCATGACGGTCAAGAAAACATGGGCTCCCCGCTTTCACCCATATTTGGACCAATCATAATGGCCGGAGTACCATGGTGTTCAACTATGGCCGGATCCAGAGTTGAAGGTTGTTAAACGGGGTAGACGTAAGACAAAGCGTCTTAGAGGCGACATGGACAGATGGGGCGGCTGCCACGAAGCGGGCAACGACCAATTCCAAGAGCCTCGTGAGAGCTCCTGTTGTGGGGAGTGCAAAGGTCATGGCCACAATAAAAGAAAATGTACGAAACCAAGGAAAAGGTCCAAGAAAAATGATGCAAGCACAAGCCAACAAGGAGCTACACAAGGAAGCCAACCAAGTGGTAGCCAACAAGTGCCAAGCCAACCAAGTGGTAGCCAACAAGTGCCAAGGCAACCAAGTGGTAGCCAACAAGTGCCAAGCCAACCAAGTGTTAGCCAAAGAGGATCTAGGCAACAAAGAGGTCGGCAACTAGGACTTACAAGAGGCCGTGGTGGTGGTAGAGCTCGTGGTGGTGGTGTAGGCTGTGGTGGTGTTGGATCTCGTGGTGGTGGTGTTGACCGTGGTGATGGTCTTGGCCATGGTGATGGTCTTGGCCTTGGTGGTGGACTTGGTCGTGGTGATGGACAAGGGCAAGGTCGTTATAGAGGAATGTTTGGATACCTTGATGGACCATTTCCGTATGTTTCCCACTAACTATAATGTTTCATATGTTCTTGTTTTTCATATGTTATTCTTTCTCATATGTTCTTGTTGTACATGTTCTTCCATTTGTTTTTATTGTCTTTACTAACCATTGTGTTTCACTCATTGTAGGTATGGCATCTTCCCAACCCAACAAACCAACAATGAAGGAGGATGGCGAAGATGAGATGGCGGGATGGTGGGAGAAGGCTGCAAAGAAGCTTAGAGATGAGGATGCAGCCGCACTAAAGAAGAAGGAAGAGGAGCTTGAGGAGGAGAGGAAGGAAAGAGAGAGAGAGAGAGAGAGAGAGAGAGAGAGAGAGAGAGAGCATCAAATGTGATGCACGCTAGGGAGCAAGCGTTGGTGAGGAAATGTGAGGAGGCACAGAAGAAGCGTCAAAAGGATTTTGAAGAAAGAACCATTAAGCTTTGGGCAACTGCAGCTGAAAAAGAAGAGAGGAAGAACAAGATATTCATGGAGAGGGTGGTTAAGGAGTCTCACCTCATAAGGAAAAGGGAGGAGGAAGAGGAATAAGAGAGGAAGAAGAAGAAGGGAAAGGGGCCTTGCTCTACGCAATAGAGCTATGTCATCTTCAACTTGCTTGTGGACGATGATCGTGTTATCCTCTAAACTATGCTCTTCGATTTGGTTGTGAACTACTATGTGTCATGAACTACTATGCTCCTCCTCGATTTGGTTGTGAACTACTATGTGTTGTGAAGTATTATGTATTTCCTCCTAAGTTTGGTTGTATGAACTACTCCTCAAGTTGAAGTACTATGTGTTATGAACTAGTATGTGTCGCGAAGTACTTTGTGCATATGTTGTCTTCACAGTTGTTTGCTTGCTAGGTATCAGCCCTACTTCACATCATCGTACTATGTGTGCATATGCCAAAAAATTCTCTAGGTCCCAGTGCAACGCCTAGGAGCTAGGCATTGCACTGCTCAGTGTGGCGCCTCCGAGCTGGGCGTTGCACAGGTCTGTAACTAGCAAACCTTCTGTTGCTCTCTGGACAGTTCTTCCCAGGCGTGCAACGCCCAAGAGCTAGGCGCTGCACTGGTGCGTGTGATGCCTAGCTCTGAGGTGTTGCATGCCTGGGAAGAGTTGTCCAGAGAGCAACAAAAGTTTTGCTAGTTACAGACCTGTGCAACACCCAGCCTGGAGGCGCCACACTGAGTAGCAAACCTTCTGTTGCTCTGTACAGCTCTAGCTAGGCGTGCAACGTCCAAGAGCTAGGCGCTGCACTGCTGCGTGTGATGCCTAGCTATTAGGCGTTGCATGCCTGGGAAGAGCTGTCCAGAGAGCAACAAAATGTTTTGCTAGTTACAGACATGTGCAACGCCCAGCCTGGAGGCGCCACACTGAGCAGTGCAATGCCCAGTCTGTAACAAGAAAAACATTCTGTTGCTCTCTGGACAGCTCTTCCCAGGCCACAAATTTGCTAAGTGCTTGTGTGGCGCCTAGCTTGGAGGCGCCACACTGTACAGTGCAACGCCCGCTTTGTAGGCGCTACACTGTAGAGTGTGGTGCCTCCCAGCTAGGCGCTGCACAAACACTTAGTGTTTTTTTGTCATTTAGACTAGGTCATTTTCAGGCATAGTTCAACATTTCGTACAATAAACAGTAAGGATCTTTAAGTTCAACAAAGACTGTGACTCCTATAGTGACCATCACAACAAGTTCAATATTACTAACACCACTCCAAGTTCAACGACATAACAAGTTCCACATTACTAAGAGATACCACAACTTCAAATTTAACATAGAGCAACCACCACTCCAAGTTCAACGACATAATAAGTTCCACATTACTAAGAGCTACCACCACTCAAGTTCAACATTAGAAATACAGGACGATGACTAGTTCCTTGAGCGCTTTTTGGCTCCTCCCCCCTCTTGACGGAGATCTTCTTCACCTTCCTAGGAAAAGGAACCCGCTTCGGCTCCGGCTCCAGTTCCTCCACGTCATCCACATCGTCATCCAAATAGTCATCCAAAGCCGCCATCCGCGAGGTGCCGACCGTCCTTTTGCCTCTTTGGGTGAAGTCTTCAGGTGTGTATTTCTTGATTCCCTTCCTAGGCTTTCACTGGTATGCATACCGAACCTGGTACGTCCCCAAGGTCATATCATCAGCAACCTATGCATCAACAAAAGATATGGAAAGACCGTGTGTGAGGATATAGTTAGAAATGCATCAACAATTGGATATATGCTCATGCCATACCTCTTGGGTGACCACACCCACATCCTCATCCTCCAAAGGATCACCATGGCCCTGGCCCGAAGTGGGATCTGATGGTGTCGCTGACCTAGACCGTTCTGGTGATACATACTCGGGGTCATGACAACCGAAAAGGTTTGATAGCCGCCTTAACTTTTGGCCCTGGCGCTGCAACATGTACAAGTGAATGAGACATCGAACATAGCAAAACATGTTAAGTGCTAGTTTGAAGGAGATGTGAACCTTAATGAATGCTTGAAGTGCACCTTCCCCATCCCTTTTGCCAGCCGGGGTTGTTTCCAGAATAGTCTCTGTCTCATCAGCTGCTTTCTTGATCTGGGCACGCTATGAACAAAAATGGTATTAATGTGTTAGGCAAGCGAAGATGAGAATAGTGCGAATGGAAAAGAAAAAAGGGCAAATACCACAAAGTTCATCATTGGAGCTGAAGGGATCACTGAGTTGCCTTTCCTGACTAATGCGTTGTACTGGTGCTGGGCTAGCTCATCAAAAACGATGGGATCTTCCAAAATCTCGTCAGCATACGCCGGCTTGCATACCTCCACACGGGCACTTCCAAGAAACCATGTGAGATAGTTGTTGAACGCGATCGTTTTCCAGCCCTAGCTTGCTCCACACTAAGCGCGAACTGTACGACATACTTCCTATGATGCTTGGCCCAATCCTTGATCTTCCGCTGCTTTTTCCTATCCAACCTGCAAGTTAGAAACAGAATATTACCACCATCGAAATGGCCGAGAAGCCGCTAAGTGCTCAAGGTTAATTATATCTTACATGTGTAGGCACTTGTCCGTGTCCTCCCACTCCGGCGGGTGTGGCTAGAACAAACCAAACTGGCGGAACACCCGATGTGGTAGGTGAAGCTCAACCGCCCAGTTGCATATGAATGGGCACCACATATGCTAGAGATCCCTATCCCTAGTGCATATCAGATTTAGCCTGAACTCTATAGGGTTACCAAAACTCTCTCCTTGTCCATACGACTCCCATTCTACCTGCAAAATGGGATAGAATGCAAAATTGATATCGAGTTACGATAGAAGCATGATAATCAATTATGCAATGTCGATTCACCTGCTCAGGCGTGATCGCGTCCAGCTCGCTCTTGTACAACTTGTACATGACCGAGGGATCATCTGTCATCTCATTTAGCACATCCCACTTGTAAGCCCAAGTGGGGAGCCGTAGTGGGTCGTTTTTGTCGTCCCAATCCTCGTACTTCACGGTCTTCGGTCGTCCAACCGGCAAACACTCCCAGCTCCATATGGAAAGTGCGAGCATACAACCACCAATACCTCCAGATGGCCTACAACAGGCTTCGTCCAGCTGCACATAAAAGAGAACATGGTTGAATTAACAGCAAGATCGCGTTGATAATGTAGCAATGAAGTGAAAAAGAAACAACTTCATACCTGTCTATACAAGTAAGCCAGTGTCGCCGAACCCCAACTCCATTTGCTATTGAAGACGGTCAACGCCTTCAGCCACATCCATGGAGCATTCTTGCTTGTGCCATCAGCAAACATAGTCCTGGATATCATGTACCACATGTAGACACGATCATATGTCTTGACCGTGTCCTCATTAGCTTCCTCAGGGCAAGTACCAAAGTGCATTGTAATCCATGTGAAAGGAGCACCGGCTGCGACTCTTTCCTTCTTCTTGTCTTCTGCTTCTGGTTCCCGAGGCTCCGGAGGAACCATACCGATAAGGGCTTGCATCTGTGCGTGCCACCCATCAGAATCAGTGTTCATACATAGAGGATTCCCATCGATAGGAAGACCGGTGATCATAGCAATATCCTGGAGCGTCACAGTCATCTCCCCCGTCCGAAGATGGAAACTGTGTGTCTCCGGCCTCCAATAATCAATAAGCGCGGTGAGTGCTACAACATTGTTGGGCGGCGTCGACCGGCTGACCAACTGAATGAAAGGGAGAAGTCATGTCTCCCTTACATACGTGTGTACCGCTCATCATAGCGCATCCACCCAAGGGTGACCCCGTGAGACCGAAGCTTCAGAGGTGCAAGCTCCTACAAACAAACAAATCATAAAATTACATATGGGGCATTTGTGTTTGAAATAAACACGAAATTCATAACACCGGCCACTTTCATTATTACCCGCTGCTCCACGGACATAGCGTGGTGTTGTTTGTCCCAGTGATCATCGAGAAGCCAAACCATCCTAACAATTTGAAAAAAAGCTTTCTTGTCAACTGTGTGTATCTTTTGAATACAAATAAACTAAAATACACCTACTAGATGCAAAATTCAAAGTATATGTATCCAAAGCATTCTTGTCAATACAAATATAAGTTCAACACAAATAAACTAAACTAGGCCTACTTCATGCAAGATTAAATAAAAATCTCTTTTCCATATAAAATAACATGTCAACCTATGTATCCAAACCATATATTTTCAATAAAATAAACTAAACTAGGGTTGCAAAATTAGGTACATGCAACATTCAAATATAATCAAATCAAACAAGGGTTCCTCAAAATCTTCAAAATAGCATACATTATATGGATAGAAAGAAGGGGATCGGAGGAGGGTACCTTCTAGGGTGGATTGGTGAAGGAATCCACGGACCAAATCGTCCGATCTGATGGATATGGGAGAGGGGATTGAGAGGGGGAGAGGAGAGGTCCGCCGCCGCGGCTTCTTCTCGTTCTGTAACTGGTGGCAATGGGGTGGGTGGGGAGGAGAGGGCCGCCGCGGCTGGCACCTAAGTCACAGTGCAGCGCTCGGGGGCTAGGCACTGCACATTACATGTGTGGCGCCTAGCACGGAGGCGTTGCACTGCTGGGTGCGGGGCCCAGGCCTGCCACGGTGGATAGATGTGCAACGCCCCCGGGCTAGGCGCTGCACCGTAGAGTGTGGCGCCGGCGTAGCGGGCGCCACACAAAAAGGTCAGGGACGTGAAATAGTTTCACGGACAGTTCATTCTGTGAATTGATTTGATCTCAAGGTCAAAATTGTCAAATTTGCCGAAATATCCACCACTACGAGCATCGTCTTTAAAACAACCCAACAAAAATCGCACAGTGCATCTGGTAATAAAGGAGCCCCCTCCCATTTGCCTTTCCACGGCAAAAAGAAATATACACATCTTTTTTTAGAAACAAAAGACACGATTTTAGTCTGTCAGCTGTCTTGTCCAATTCTGCAGTTTTTCTCTTCTTTTTTTGCTTGTTGATTTGCAAGCTGAAGACACCTCAACTGTGAACACAGTTCAAGTTGCGATCAAAGCTGCTGTTTCTGAACTTTAAATTTTAAATCAAACCTACCGAAGCTCTCGTGTATAAAGTTGTTGCTAAATAACTATTGTATACTACTCCCTCCGTCCCATAATATAAGAAATTTTTTTGACACCGAGAGAGTATTTTTTTTAACACAGTACAGCCGCAAGCGCTCATGTACATGTACATACACTCATCCCTATGAACGCACACACTCACACCCTACCCCTATGAGCACCTCCGAAAGACTGAGCCGGCATATCATCTTGAAATTTACGAAGTTACCGTAGGCACCTCGTCATCGACAGGAATGTCTCCTCCCACTGAATGCGCATCGCCGGAAATCCTGAAATAAATTCAATAATAAATACGAACACCAGGACTTGAACCCTGGTGGGCTAGGAATACCACAATCCCTCTAACCATCCAACCACAGGTTGGTTCGCTACACCGAGAGAGTATTAACTTATAAGGAAAATGATTTGGGGAATCAGAATGTGGCAATCGTGCACCTGGTTCGACGGCACGGAGTGATCGGAAAAATGATACTTAAAAGGCGAATGCTAGGCGTCGGCGCCGCGGCCAAAATTTCGGCCGGTCGCACCGGGCACGCGCTATTTGGATGGTCACAGCCCGTGCGATGGCCTTCCTTCCCCCAACTGATTCATTAAAAAAACGAAGGAAACAATCATGGCGCATATCGTCAAGTCCAGTCCGTGATCCTCCACAGACGTGGGCGCTTGCCGCCCATCCTCGCCCGCTAGCCCCGCAGCCGGTCGCCAGTGTTCGCCGCCCTTGTCGCAGGTGGTCGCCATCGCAGCGCCCGTCCTCGCCGGTTCCAGCAGGCCGCCCCCGCCATTGTAGCAAAACGCCCAACGCTCTATCGTTCCAGCGCCTAGTCGTCGCCGTCGCAACACCACCGTGCCGCCGGCCGCAACTCTCAATCGATGCCCGCTGCCCGGGGTTGCACGAACCGACGGCCGCCCAGTCAACGCCGTTTAAATGGATGTAGCAAACAACCTCGCCGGTGGTAGCAAAACACAACGACGGTTGCAGCAAAAACGTTGTCGCCGATGTCCCGCGTCACATCTCCTCCATCAATGGATGTAGAAAATTTTCTCGTCGGTCGTAACAAAAGACGACGACGGTTGCAGCAAAATAACCGTATCCGTCGTCGCGGGTCGTAGCTCCGTCAAGGAAACATACAATGGGATGCAGCTTCCCATGGTAGCAAAAAATCTTGTGAATGGAAGCTTTTTAGGTGCTCGGTTGCGACAAAAATCAGGGTCACCGTCGCCGTCGCAGAAACTCTCCAGTCGATGCAGCAAAAACAGTTGTCGGTCCTAGCTCGGGGCTTCACCGGTTGTAGCAAAAAACTCTACTGGTTCCAGCGGCGGGCTTCACCGGTTGTAGCATAAGCATGTGCTGGTACCAGCTCCAGCGTCCGCTGGTGGTAGCAAAAATTCTCATTGGTTCCAGCAATTCGCGGACCTTGTTCCAGCAAAAAAATGCAGTGTTGTTCTAGCACCAGTCGCGGTGTGATATACTTCCATCACCGGTGACTCCTGATTCCAGCAAATCGCGTCACTGGTTCTAGCAAAATACGGTGTCGGTTGTAGCACCGGGCAGTGGCGTGCACGCGCACGGGTGCCGGCCGAGCAGCACCGCGACCGTTGCAGCAGCCCACATCGCTGCATCGTCGCAGCAGAAGCGGCAACACCGTGGTGGTCGCGAGTAGAAGACGAGGAAAGAGATAGGGATAAAGTTGGGGCCCACGACCAGGTGAAGGGCAACCAAATGACTAACCTGTTGCGGGTAGTACGATGCGCTCGATCGAACGAGCAGCCAGCGACCGGCCGAGTCGTTCGGCCGGGGCTCCGGCTCAAAACGTTTCCCTACTTAAAACGAAAACCCGAAGGAGCAGACATCCCTGTCGCGAGAGGCAGCTGCCGAAGCCGAGATTTTTGGATTCCTTCCGGAGGTAATATCAATGGCAGTCATAGAACTTACATCAGATATTCAGTTTAGTGCTAAAAGTTGTCATTGCAGTCACATAACTTGTCTATGCATACAGATACGGTCACTGATTCCGTATCCAGCCGTATCCCATGCTTACGTACCGTGTCGGCATGAATGCTGTCCATATGTGAGTGATTGTTAGTGGTGAGGTGTTAGGTGAACCACTGATTATCTTTTTTTAAGAAAAATAACACTCGGCTTTTAATTAATTGAGCATCTGTTAGCACATACTCCCTCCGTTCCGTAATGTAAGACATTTTTGGACACCGCGAGAAACATGAATAAAAAATAGCGGTCGGGGATTCGTACTGAACGTCCTTCTCAATTATTAATCATAAGATAACTGCAGTGGCCACTCAACCAGGAATAAATTGATGTAAAATGAACAAATGAAATGTTTTTTTAACAAAATGTTCGCTCAGCCCAACAAAGTAATAAACAAAACCAAAACATGTCGTGTTACTCCGAGCAGGAATAATTGATGCAAAAAAACTTATATTTTGTTGTTTGTGACATTTAACAAATGTTCATGTGTTACACTAAAAAGTACGTGACATTTAAAAACTGCTTAAACATTGTCAAAGATATTTGTGTAATTAAAAAATGTAAGTTGCATTTTTTAAATGTTCACACATTTCAAGAAAATGTTCATGTGAGGAATATAAATGTTTGTGTGTATGTTGCTATTTATCTTGTTCTATTTAAATAAACTACACTGTCAATAGAAATTCACCATGACATATGCATATTATCAAGGGAGAGTGGGATCATTCTGATTGAGCAGTCTATTTTCTTCAAACTTCAAATTATTTAAATTTTATATTTCTTTCGGACAAATTGGTCGAACTATATTTTCTTTATATAGTTTTTCAAAATTATTCAAATTCAAACAATTTTTTCACTGATTTCTCCAAAAGAGATTTATGTACATTTATTCTGCAGTATATCTTCTTTTATCTAGATTTTTAATTTAAAATTATTCAAATTCAAAAAAATATTTGATTTTTCCGAAAAAATCAGGTACATTCATTCTGACTTATATTTTTATTTTTCTAGATTTTCAAGTTTAAAATTATTTAAATTAAAACAAAATTTTCATTGATTTGTCCACAAGAGTTTATGGTCATCCATTCTGTACAAGATTTTTAAGTTTAAATTATTTATTTTGAAACAAAAATTAAGTTGATTTTCAAAACTATCTAAAAAAATTACATTCAATCTGCACTATATTTCCTCTTATCTAGATTTTCAAATTTTAAATTATCCAAATTCAAGCAAAAAAATTGTCGATTTTCCAAAGATTTTACGTGCATTCATAATGCACTAGATTTTTTCAGTTAAAACTATTAGAATTCAAACAAAAATTTAGGTGATTTGTTCAAAAAAAATTACATACATTCATTCTGGAATATATATATATATATCCTTTTATCAAGATTTTCAAATTTTAAATTTTCAAATTCAAACAAAATTTTATTCAATTTTTCAGAAAAGTTTATCAAGAAATATAAGTTGTTTACTTACATAGGAAAAAACAAAGAAGAATACAAAAGATATGTGTATATCTCTTTAGTTGCACACACGGCTATACAATTTTTGCGCACCTTTTTTCGATTTAATTTCCACTTTTATTAGTACTGTCCATGTTATATAAAGCTAACTGTGATATCTAATTGTCAAATGTCAGTTGGGAGTGGTTATGCATGCCTGCTAATCGCAGCAGGTCGTGGGTTCGAATCCCATCCCCTGCACTGGTGTTTTCAATTTTATTTGAGGATTTTTTTGTGTAAATAAAATATAAGGGTGCTTTTCGTAAAGAAAAAAACAATGCTCATGGATTACCCGCAGCCTTAGACACTGACAGTGGCCCCCCGCAACTTGGCATGCCACGTCTGCGTGGGATATGGCCGAATACAACAGAAAGCATTGTATATGAACGAGAGGATAAGTTAGATGACTAGAAAAACGTATTTTACAAGTTTATGGATTAAACTGATCGTCACGTGAAAGTTCTATGACTCCATGTGTATTTACCTCTTCCTTCCGTCGTGCCGTGTCGCCGTCAGCACCGCCCAATCGGGGAGGCCAAACTTGTGAGCTAGCAATCTCTACCGCCTACGCACATACCGCAACGGGATAGGCACCTGTGGGGGCCGTCTTCCCCCGGGCCCCGGCGTAGTTTTGCCTCCGGCAGATAAGACCCAGGTGCCGATCATATCCCCGATCAGCAGCACCTCGCCGGAAAATGTTTTTTTAAGGATCGCCGGAAAATCGTTTTTAACCAAACCATTACTGGTGCGCGACGGCGACTCGTCATTGTCACGAGATAATTTTATGTATCGTGAGTGCGGGCTGGAGTCAAATTAACCGCGAGCCGGAGGCGTCGGTGTCAACTGTGAAGCCGTGCGTTGCCGATGGCCGGTTCGGCAAGTGCAGGGCAGCAGGGCTGCTCAACGAACCGCGGGATGCAACAAGAAGAGTAGGTAAGGTTCTGTTTCGTAAACAATAATGAAGCGTGGATGTTTATATTATCGCCACAACACGTGTAGCATTTTTTTTTTGCGAGGAACACGTGTAGCATTGCTTGCACAAGCTATAGACAGAGCCAGAAATGTTGCGGTACGATTACGTAGGTACTACAGCTTCTTACGGAAACGCAGTGGTCAGTGTTCAGTGGACACGCAGCGCTCGGGCGAACAGATCTGCTGAGATTTTTTTTAACATCAGTACAAACACAAGCGCTCATATACACGCGCATATACTCACCCCTATGAACGCACACACGCACACCCTACCCCTATGAGCGCCTCCGAAAGACTGAGCCGGCATATCATCTTGAGATTTACGAAGTCACCGTAGGCGCCTCGTCGTCGACGGGAACATCTCCTCCCACTGAATGCGCATCGCCGGAAATCCTGAAATAAATCCAGGAATAAATGCGAGCACCAGGATTTGAACCCTGGTGGGCTGGGGATACCACAGTCCCTCTAACCATCCAACCATAGGTTGGTTCGCATCTGCTGAGTGCTGCTGATGCGTCCTCCTCCTCGCTCAACCGATTCAGTGAACCGGCGGAGGGACAACAGCCCCACACACACGCTACAACGACGCGGGCGGGGAGAGCGACCAGGCGCGGCACCTGGCGCCACCGCGGGCTCGTACGTACCAGGCGTCCCGGTGCTGAATTGACCCCAACTGAACCGAAGCGGATATTTCAAAAGCGCCAGGATCCATCCTTTTCACGAACCAAGAGCACTGGAGAAGCGAAGGGGCTCGTGCTGCGATGAATAATGACATTGTTCATCATCTCACATATTTGCTCCTCAATCTTTGTTTTCTGGTGGGGTACATATCTATATGCCAAAATGTTAGTCAAACCACCTAGGTTGTGTTTGTTCTGGAGAGTTTAGCTAGTCCGAGTGATCTGGGTTATCCTGCGTTTTATCCCTGTTTCGTCTTTGGATATGATGTCTTCTGCCATTCTCCTTGGTGGCTATTCTCCACCATCTTAGTCCCCTCTGAGGTCAGCTGAATCTGATCAGTGGTTGTCTCTGCCTAATCCACTAAGTGTGTACAAGACAAGATCTTTGTCTGTCACAGGTTCTCCTGCTCCTGCAAGTTGATCAGACTGGAATTTGATCCTGCGCAGATAATAGGCGAAGACAATTCCGCATTTTTTTCAGCCGATTCTCCGAAATTTAAGACAATTATCCTCACTCAAACTTCAAAAAGTCATTTTTTTATGTAAATCTAGGAAATAGTTACTTCCAAGTGAATCTCCCCTAGATACCTAAAATCCATTTTATTATGATCCATTTCGTGAAAAAATAGATTATACCAAAGATGCTAAATTGTTTTCTTTTTTATTCTAACTCGAAAAAGAAGAAGAAGAAAAATTGCAATGGATTTAAAACGAGACTTTATTCTTAAGTAAATCAATTGGGAGATGCTCCACCGTTTGCATCGTATCAGTATCATAAGAAAAGATTGATTGTTCTGAGTGATTTTACTACCCTTCCAGACTTAGCAGGTAATGAAGCTGCTGACGAGGGAGGAAATGTCCGTTGAAAATAAAGCGAACTAGTGGGGCTTAAAAGTCGTGTCGTCGGTTATCCAATTTCCCTCCTTTCTGTTTTGACAAAGAAAACGTTTAGGAATCGGTAATAGGATTCCCACTATGATTTGCAAAAAAAGATAGATTCTATAATAATTAATAAATAATATATAGAATCAAGCTCCGTAATCAAGCGACCATATTTTCCGTCTGCAATACAGGTAGAAGATACTGAGTTGTTCAGATGTTTACAGGAAATCCATGGGAAAAACTACCACAGCTTTGTATTAGCAACCGTTTCCAGTTGTTGTTCCCCTCCCAAGGGCAGGTTCTTACGCGTTACTCACCCGTTCGCCACTGGAAACACCACTTCCCGTTCGACTTGCATGTGTTAAGCATGCCGCCAGCGTTCATCCTGAGCCAGGATCGAACTCTCCATGAGATTCATAGTTGCATTACTTGGGAAAGCGGAGAGGGCAATAGGTTTATGACTGAGCACTAGAGCCTGGAATAGCAGGAATGAAGGTTGGGAAATATGCCATGCAGAATTCCAATAATTTGACACTGCTTTCCATTTCTGCGATTTGTTCTCCTCTCCTAAGGTTATAACTTTCGTGCTAGCTTCATCAATGTTACCCACCAAATAAAAAGCCTGTTCAGGTAGGCCGTCTAATTCTCAGGAAAAGATTAGTTGAAATCCCCGCAAATATCGGCAAAACAACAAGTATTGTTAACCAAGGAAAAAACTCATGATAAGGTGATAAGACAAGATATGTTTTGACCATAAAAGCCCGTGCTCGATTATTTCGAGCACAGACACTTTTCAAAAAAGATTAACTAATCTAAAGAAAAACAAAAAAGGAATTACATTGAATTGTATTTTTATTGATCAATTAGAATTGACTTCTAGAATGTATAAAAGGGCCAATATACATACACTATTGGACCTTTTGAGTAAGACTGAAGAAGATCTTCTGAGAATTGACAATTTTCGTATGGAAGATAGAAAACATATAAGAATTTAGTCTAAAATACCAAAAAGAAGTAGATCGTTTTTTTTTCATTCTTTAAGAACTTCATATCTTGCTGAGATCTTCATCCCTAAAGATACTTGACAATAGTATTATTGGAGTGGATACACAACTCATAAAAAATACAAGAAGTCGACTAGGGCACCCTGAGTCCCTGACCAGGTCTGGTCACATGCGCGGGCACAGTCCACGCGCCCCAGCCTATGAAATGAAACTTCTGTGCGCTGCCCTCCCCTCCCGGTCGAGGTGGCGGCACCACGTGGGGCGCTCATGCTGGGCGTTGGCTGGCTCAAGCTAAGGGCTGAGGCTGACAACGTCCATCGACACGGGCAGCAAAGCGAAAACCCGACGCCCCGGCGCCACCCGCCACGGGTGCGTGCCGCAAAAGAACGCGCGCGCAAAACAATGTTTTTTAAAACAAAATATAATTTCATAAAAAAAATATTTTAAAACTTTCTCACAAATTCAAAACGAACAATTTTTTAATCGGCAATTTTTTTTAAAAAATGCGCACAATACATAAATATGAACAATTTTTGGAATTCCGAACAAGGAACATTTTTTGAAATGTTTGATTTTTTTGTAATCCAGACAATTATTGAATTGTAAACACAAACAATTTTTGAATTGCAAACAGTCTTTTGAAGAAAATGAAAAATTTATGAATTTTGAAAATTTGGAACATTTATTTGAAAACATTAACAATTTTTGAATTTTACGATTTCAAACAAGGAAGCAAAAGTAAAGAACCAGTAAAGAAACAATCAGAAAGAAATCGCATTTGAAATTCAAACAAAGGTTTAAGATCTGTATTTTCTTTGTGTGGGGGGTGGGTGGGGGGGTAGACCTGGAGCGCCTGATAGATCTTATAACGCTTTTTTTAGAAAAGGAGGATGACCCCCGGCCTCTGCATCTGGGAGATGCATACGGCCACTTTATTGATTATTCTGGAGGACCTTACAAAGTATTACAACAATGTGCCTGAATCCACCATCTTGGCAACACATGCCGCTACTTCTATCCAAAATGATGAAGGGGTGCTAGCTGGGCCACTACCCAAACCACTCACCTAAGCCTAACATCAAAAGCCGGAAGCCGAAACATATTCGGAAGCCCCAGCCGAGCCACATACCGGGTCTGGGGCATAATCCGGTCAGACACACTCGTGTGTCGTCGCCGCCATCTTCCACAGGTCCGTCTTCAGGTCATATTGAGGCTTCTACCTTGTCTGGCCACTCAGCCATCGACGTCACCATGACGCCAGACAGCAACCTCCTCCTGCGCGAGTCCATCTCCGCGCATCAGATGCCGAGTCTCAACAGTACCACGCCGCCGAGATCTGTCACCATCAATGTGAAAGATGAAGCGCCGCTCCACCAAAGTCACCGTCCTCTAGTCCCTCGAGCCCGTGTGCACCTCCAAGAATGACGCCCCCGTGGGGGAAAACGACACCAGAGAGCCGCCGTCGTCCGATCTACTGATCTAGGGTTTCCCCCGGAGGTAGCAGAGAGTGGCCTTGAACTTCTCCACGGCGATGCCTTCAGGAAGGGAACGACGCAGACAGTGTCGCCATCGCCGACTTTGGCAGTAGCCAATAGCAGGTTTTCACCCAGATCTGATCGAAGACCTCTATCTCTCGTGCACGGGTCGCCGCCATCCTTGCCAGGATCTGGATGATCCCGCTTGCCAGATCTCAGCAAGGGGAAGCCCATCCACCGAGACCCGCCGGCCACCACCCCTGGTGGCCAGATCCATATGCGACTCAGCCGACCGCGACCAACTGAGTGCCCGGGAGCAGCACCAGCAACCGATGCCCCCGAGCCACCCATAGCATCGAAGAGGCAGCCGCCTTCGCACGCCCCCGAGGATGGGCCCCAGATCCAACACGACGGCTCCGCCCCTCCTCTGGCGAAGCGGCCGCGAGATGCAGCAGAGGCGCCCCGCCGCCACCTTCCTCGGAGCGCGCGCGGCGTTCGCCGGCGGCCTCCTCGAGTGGCGGCGAGACTGGGAGGGCGAGGGGTGGGACGCGGTGGCGCTAGATCGGGGTTCCCCCGGGTCGCCAGAGGAGGGGCTTGAGATCTTATAACGCTTGTTTCAATATTAAATAACGGAGATGAATAGCTCAGCTGGTATGCGACAAGCATCCACCAGCTTGATGTGTGATCTTTTCACTTTTTTCGAGACAATCTCGCCAAGCTTTATTCATAATCCAAAATGTTTACATGTAAAAAATGCAACTCTCCCGGTTGGTCCAACCAAACATGGCGTCCAAATTCGAGATTTAAAGCATACTTAGCGAGATTGTGAGCCTCAAAATTCGAGCTCCTAAACTCATGAACTATTTCACAAGAATTGAAAAGACTAGAACGACCTATAATTTCATGAACAATAGCTCCGTACTCCGACATCGTATTCTTTCCAATATCATTAACCACTGTCCTGCAATCTGATCCTGTATGAATTTTGTTGACATATAAGTCCTCAGCCAGGGCTTGCCCTTCTCTGATCGCCATTGCCTCCAAAGTAGCTGCCGCTGTAATACCTTTGACTTTGATAACTGAAGATCCCAGAAACTTCCCTTCCTGATCACGGCACACAGCTGCCGCCGCACCATAGGATCCCTCTGTCACTACGGCCGCATCCGTATTTATTTTCACGAAGCCCTCCGGTGGTCTCAGCCAAACTGTCGGTCTTGCCTCAATTTTCCATGACTGCTTTGTTGTATCCTTTTCCAGAATCGGAATATCTCTGAGAAAAGCATTGACGAAAGAATACGTCGTGAACGGGCTTTCAAAGATATCTTCATGTGTTGCTCTTCTCCGGGCTCGCCAGATCGCCCACAAGGTTAACACCACCCGGGTGAATTCCTCGTGCAATAACGCTTCATGGATCGTGAACATCCAGCTCTTCGCATTCATAGACAGATTATCTACCATAGTTTGCACTGCTTCTTCTGAACTGAGAGACCAAATACTTCTTGCCATAACGCAGTCCAACAGTGCATGCTTCCAGCTATCCTCAGCTACGCAAAAAGCATAGATCTTTGTGCTGGACATATTCCGATGATTTAAAATATCTCTTGTGGGAATAATTTCATGGCACAATCTCCAAACAAACATCTTTATTTTGATGGGATTTTCATATTCCACAACGAGGTCCACGCCTTTTCCTCCTCTGTATTCCTTGAATGTCCACCTACAGATTGTAATAGCTCTTCATTGCTTCGTTTCACACTTGCCAGGAAAAAATACACATATCTAACTGAGAAAATGCCTCTTTTATCTTCTCCCCAAGCCCAGAAATCATCCACTCTCCTTGTACAAATTGGAATCCCCAGAATAATATCCGCATCTAGTGGGAGAAACATAGATCGGACCATATCTTCCTTCCAAGAAGCCGAAGTGCTATCAATCAACTCTGAGACCCAAGTTGGTTTGTCAGCCACTAGAGACACCATTGGCCTCATCATACCAGACCGTGGTAGCCAATTATCCTCCCAAACTCTTATTGATTCTCCAGTCTCAACTCTCTTGATCAATCCTTGGGCAAGAGCTCCTCTTCCATCGATGATCGCCCTCCAAATCTGTGAAGGGTTGTTACCCAGCTCGGCCTCCAAAAAAGAACCTTCTGGAAAGTATTTTGCCTTCAAAACTCTTGCACTTAAAGACAATGGCTCCTGGATGATCCTCCATGCTTGTCTTTCCAACAGTGATAGGTTGAAAATTTCTATATCTCGAAAACCAAGCCCTCCCAAATACTTCGGCCTCATACAAACATCCCATGAAATCCAGTTGGGCTTTCTCTTGCCCTTTTTGCTCCCACCAAAACTGTCGTATCATGGAAGTAATACTCTCACGAATTCCTCTAGGCAGTCTAAAACAGGACATGGAATAAACCGGAATGGCTTGGGCAATTTCCTTGATTAAAACCTCCTTTCCTGCATAAAACAGTAGCTTCTCCATCCATCTCTTGATCTTCTCCCATACTCTGTCTCTTAAATATTTGAAAGTACCATTCTTCGAGTGACCTACGTCAGTCGGAATGCCCAAGTATCTATCAGTTAATTACTCGTCATGAACATTGAGAGAGTTTTTGATGCTCTCCCGGATCACTTGAGGGCAACCTTTACTGAAAAATGGAAGATTTGTCATTGTTCACTCTTTGTCCCGAAGCATTACAATATGTATCTAACAGGTTTGACACCACACTTGCCCCCCCCCCGGTACTAGCCTTGAAAAGCAGCAGGCTATCATCAGGAAAGAGCAAATAGTTGACAACTGAGGCTGTCGGCGCCACTTGGACTCCCACAAACGCTGACGACTGAGGAACGGATTTCAATAGGCACGAAAGGCCCTCCGCTGCTAACAAGAAAAGATAAGGGGAAATGGGATCTCCCTATCGAATACCTCTCGTAGGTTGGAACTACTGCAACTATTCTCCATTAAAAAGGACTAAAAAAAGAAACTAAGGTGATCATCTGAAGGAAATATGCCCTAGAAGCAATAATAAAGTTATTATTTATTTCCTTATTTCATGATAAATGTTTATTATTCATGCTAGAATTGTATTAACCGGAAACATATTACATGTGTGAATACATAGACAAACATGGTGTCACTAGTATGCCTCTACTTGACTAGCTCGTTGATCAAAGATGGTTGAGTTTCCTAGCCATAGACATGAGTTGTCATTTTATTAACGGGATCACATCATTAGGAGAATGATGTGATTGACTTGACCCATTCCGTTAGCTTAGCACTTGATCGTTTAGTATGTTGCTATTGCTTTCTTCATGACTTATACATGTTCCTATGACTATGAGATTATGCAACTCCCGTTTACCGGAGGAACACTTTGTGTGCTACCAAACGTCACAACGTAACTGGGTGATTATAAAGGAGCTCTACAGGTGTCTCCGAAGGTACATGTTGAGTTGGCGTATTTCGAGATTAGGATTTGTCACTCCGATTGTCGGAGAGGTATCTCTGGGCCCTCTCGGTAATGTACATCACTATAAGCCTTGCAAGCAATTTAGCTAATGAGTTAGTTGCGGGATGATGCATTACATAACGAGTAAAGATACTTGACAGTAACGAGATTGAACTAGGTATTGAGATACCGACGATCGAATCTCGGGCAAGTAACATACCGATGACAAAGGGAACACCGTATGTTGTTATGCGGTTTGACCGATAAAGATCTTCGTAGAATATGTGGGATCCAATATGAGCATCCAGGTTCCGCTATTGGATATTGACCAGAGACGTGTCTCGGTCATGTCTACATAGCTTTCGAACCCGTAGGGTCCGCACGCTTAAAGTTCGGTGACAATCGGTATTATGAGTTTATGTGTTTTGATGTACCGAAGGTGGTTTGGAGTCCCGGATGAGATCGGGGACATGACGAGGAGTCTCGAAATGGTCGAGACGTAAAGATCGATATATTGGACGACTATATTCGGACATCAGAAAGGTTCCGAGTGATTCGGGTATTTTTCGGAGTACCGGAGAGTTACGGGAATTCGCCGGAAGGGTCAATGGGCCTTCATGGGCTTTAGTGAAAATAGAGGGCAGCAAGGAAGTGTAGGGTGCGCCCCCCTAGTCCCAAACCGAATTGGTTTAGGGCTTTGAGGGCCGGACCCCTCTTTCCTTCTCCCCTCCTCCTCTTTCCTTCCCCTCCTAGTTGGACTAGGAAAGGGGGAACCTACTCCTAGTAGGAGTAGGATTCCCCCCTTGGGGCGCACCCTATGAGGCCGCTGGCCCCCTCCCCTTGCTCCTTTATATACAGGGGCAGGGGGCACCTCTAGACACAATAATTGATCTCTTGATCTCTTAGCCGTGTGCGGTGCCCCCCTCCATCATATTCCACCTCGGTAATATCGTAGCGGTGCTTAGGCGAAGCTCTGCGTTGGTAGCATCATCGACACCGTCATCACACCGTCGTGCTGACGAACTCTCCCGCAAAGCTCTGCTGGATCAGATTTCGTGGGACGTCATCGAGCTGAACTTGTGCTGAACTCGGAGGTGCCGTACGTTTGGTACTTGGATCGGTCGGATCGTGAAGACGTACGACTACATCAATCGTGTTGTGCTAACGCTTCCGCTTTTGGACTACGAGGGTACATGGACAACACTCTCCCCTCTCATTGCTATGCATCACCATGATCTTGCGTGTGCATAGGAATTTTTTTGAAATTACTATGTTCCCCAACAGTGGCATCCGAGCCTGGTTTTATGCGTAGATGTTATATGCACGAGTAGAACACAAGTGAGTTATGGGCGATACAAGTCATACTGCTTACCAGCATGTCATACTTTGGTTCGGCGGTATTGTTGGATGAAGCAGCCCGGACCTACATTATGCGTACGCTTACGCGAGACTGGTTCTACCGACGTGCTTTGCACATAGGTGGCTGGCGGGTGTCAGTTTCTCCAACTTTAGTTGAACCGAGTGTGGCTACGTCCGGTCCTTGAGAAGGTTAAAACAACACAAACTTGACGAACTATCGTTGTGGTTTTGATGCGTAGGTAAGAACGGTTCTTGCTCAGCCCGTAGCAGCCACGTAAAACTTGCAACAACAAAGTAGAGGACGTCTAAATTGTTTTTGCAGGGCATGTTGTGATGTGATATGGTCAAGACGTGATGAGATATAAGTTGTTGTATGAGATGATCATGTTTTGTTGAAGTCATCGACAACTGGTAGAAGCCTTATGGTTGTCTATTTATTGCATAAGATGCAAGCGCCAAATAATTGCTTTACTTTATCGCTATGCGATAGCAATAGTTGCAAGAGCAATAGTTGGCGAGACGACCATGTGACGACACATTGATATAGATCAAGATGATGGAGATCATGGTGTCATGCCGGTGACAATGGAGATCATGACAGTACTTTGGAGATGGAGATCAAAAGGCACAAGATGATGATGGCCATATCATGTCACATATTTTGATTGCATGTGATGTTTATCTTTTATACATCTTATTTTGCTTACTTCAGAGGTAGCTTTATAAGATGATCTCTCACTAAATTTCAAGGTATAAGTGTTGTCGCTGAGTATGCACCGTTCCGAAAGTGCCTCGTGCTGAGACACCACGTGATGATCAGGTGTGATAGGCTCTACGTTCAAATACAACGGGTGCAAAACAGTTGCACACGCGTAATACTCAGGTTAAACTTGACGAGCCTAGCATATACAAATATGGCCTCGGAACACTGGAGGCCGAAAGGTCGAGCGTGAATCATATAGTAGATATGATCAACATAGTGATGTTCACCATTGAAAACTACTCCATCTCACGTGATGATCGGGCATGGTTTAGTTGATTTGGATCACGTGATCACTTAGATGATTAGAGGGATGTCTATCTAAGTGTGAGTTCTTAATTAATATGATTAATTGAACTTTAATTTATCATTAACTTAGTCCTGGTAGTATTTTGCAAATAATGTTGTAGATCAATAGCTCACGTTGTTGCTTCCCTATGCTTTATATGTATTCCTAGAGAAAACAAAGTTGAAAGATGATAGTAGCAATGATGCGGATTGGATCCGTGATCTGAGGATTATACTCATTGCTGCACAGAAGAATTATGTCCTTGATGCACCGCTAGGTGACAAACCTATTGCAGGAGCAGATGCAGACGTTATGAACGTTTGGCTAGCTCAAAATGATGACTACTTGATAGTTTAGTGCACCATGCTTAATGGCTTAGAATCGGGGCTTCAAAGACGTTTTGAATGTCATGGACCATATGAGATGTTCCAGGAGTTGAAGTTAATATTACAAGCAAATACCCGAGTAGAGAGATATGAAGTCTCCAACAAGTTCTATAGCTAAAAGATGGAGGAGAATTGCTCAAATAGTGAGCATGTGCTCAGATTGTCTGGGTACTACAATCGCTTGAATCAAGTGGGAGTTAATCTTCCAGATAAGATAGTGATTGACAGAGTTCTCTAGTCACCATCACCAAGTTACTAGAACTTCGTGATGAACTATAGTATGCAAGGGATGACGAAAACGATTCCCGAGCTCTTCGTGATGTTGAAATCGACGAAGGTAGAAATCAAGAAAAGATCATCAAGTGTTGATGATTGACAAGACCACTAGTTTCAAGAAAAGGGCAAAGCAAAAGAAAGGGAACTTCAAGTAGAATGACAAGCAAGTTGTCACTCCCGCGAAGAAGCCCAAAGCTAGACCAAAGCCTGAAACTGAGTGCTTACACTGCAAAGGAAATGGTCACTGGAAGCGGAAATGCCCTGAAAATTTGGTGGATAAGAAGGATGGAAAAGTGAACAAGGGTATATTTGATATACAGGTTATTGATGTGTACCTTACTAGTGTTTATAGTAACCCCTGGGTATTTGATACTTGTTCGGTTGCTAAGATTAGTAACTCAAAACAGGAGTTACAGAATAAACAGAGACTAGTTGAGGGTGAAGTGATGATGTATGTTGGAAGTGGTTCCAAGATTGATATGATCATCATCGCACACTCCCTATACTTTTGGGATTAGTGTTAAACCTAAATAAATGTTATTTGGCGTTTGCGTTGAGCATGAATATGATTTGATCATGTTTTTGCAATACGGTTATTCATTTAAAGTCAGAGAATAATTGTTGTTCTGTTTACATGAATAGAACCTTCAATGGTCATACACCCAATGAAAATAGTTTGTTGGATCTCGATGGTAGTGATACACATATTCATAATATTGATGCCAAAAGATGCAAAGTTAATAATGATAGTGCAACTTATTTGTGGCACTGCTGTTTGGGTCATATCGGTGTAAAGCGCATGAAGAAACTTCATAAAGATGGATTTTCGGAATTACTTGGTTATGAATCATTTGATGCTTGCGAACCGTGCTTTTTGGGCAAGATGACTAAAAACTCCGTTCTCCGGAACAATGGAACAAGCTACTGACTTGTTGGAAATAATACATACCGATGTATGCGATCCAATGAGTGTTGATGCTCGTGGCGAGTATCGTTATTTTCTCACCTTCACAGATGATTTGAGCAGATATGGGTATATCTACTTAATGAAACACAAGTCTGAAACATTTGAAAAGTTCAAAGAACTTCAGAGTGAAGTGGAGAATCATCGTAACAAGAAAATAAAGTTTCTAGGATCTGATCGTGGAGGAGAATATTTGAGTTACGAGTTTGGCCTTCATATAAAACAATGTGGAATAGTTTCATAGCTCACGTTACCTGGAACACCACAGCGTTATGGTGCGTCCGAACGTCGTAACCGCACTTTATTGGATATGGTGCGATCTATGATGTCTCTTATCGGTTTACCAATATCGTTTTGGGGTTATGCATTAGAGACAGCTGCATTCACGTTAAATAGGGCACCATCTAAATCCGTTGAGACGACAACGTATGAACTATGGTTTAGCAATAAACCTAAGCTGTCGTTTCTTAAAGATTGGAGTTGCGATGCTTATGTGAAAAAGTTTCAACCTGATAAGCTCGAACCCAAATCGGAGAAATGCGTCTTCATAGGATACCCAAAGGAGACTATTGGGTACACCTTCTATCACAGATCTGAAGGCAAGACTTTTGTTGCTAAATTTGGATCCTTTCTAGAGAAGGAGTTTCTCTCGAAAGAAGTGAGTGGGAGGAAAGTAGAGCTTGATAAGGTAATTGTACCTTCTCCCGAATTGGAAAGTAGTTCATCACAAAAATCAGTTCCAGTGATTCCTACACCAATTAGTGAGGAAGATAATGATGATGATCATGAAACTTCAGATTAAGTTACTACAGAACCTCATAGGTCTTCCAGAGTAAGATCCGCACCAAAGTGGTACGGTAATCCTATTCTGGAGGTCATGTTACTTGACCATGGCGAACCTACAAACTATGAGGAAGCGATGATGAGCCCAAATTCCGGGAAATGGCTTGAGGCCATGAAATCTGAGATTGGATCCATGTATGAGAGAAAAGTGTGGACTTTGGTGGACTTGCCCGATGATCGGCAAGCCATAGAAAATAAATGGATCTTTAAGAGCGAGACGGACGCTGATAGTAGTGTTACTATCTACAAAGCTCGACTTGTCGCAAAAGGTTTTTCGACAAGTTCAAGGTGTTGAATACGATGAGATTTTCTCACTCGTATCGATGCTTAAGTCTGTCCGAATCATGTTAGCAATTGCCACATTTTATGAAATCGGGCAAATGGATGTCAAAACTGCATTCCTTAATGGATTTATTAAAGAAGAGTTGTATATGATGCAACTAGAAGGTTTTGTCAATCCTAAAGGTGCTAACAAAATGTGCAAGCTCTAGTGATCCATCTATGGACTAGTGCAAGCATCTCAGAGTTGGAATATACGCTTTGATGAGTTGATCAAAGCATATAGTTTTATACAAACTTGCGGTGAAGCCTGTATTTACAAGAAAGTGAGTGGGAGCACTACATCATTTCTGATAAGTATATGTGAATAACATATTGTTGATCAGAAATAATGTAGAATTTTCTGGAAAGCATAAAGGAGTATTTCAAAAGAGTTTTTCAAAGAAAGACCTCGGTGAAGCTACTTACACATTGAGCATCAAGATCTATAGAGATAGATCAAGACGCTTGATAAGATTTTTCAATGAGTACATACCTTGATAAGATTTTGAAGTAATTCAAAATGGAACAGTCAAAGAAGGAGTTTTTGCCTGTGTTGCAAGGTGTGAAGTTGAGTAAGACTCAAAACCGACCATGGCAGAAAATAGAAAAAGAATGAAAAGTCATTCCCTATGCCTCAGTCATAGGTTCTATAAAGTATGCTATGCTGTGTACCAGACCTATTGTATACCTTGCTCTGAGTTTGGCAAGGGAGTACAATTTTGATCTAAGAGTAGATCACTGGACAGCGGTCAAGAATATCCTTAGTAAGGACTAAGGAAATATTTCTCGGTTATAGAGGTGATAAAGAGTTCGTCGTAAAGAGTTACGTCGATGCAAGCTTTTACACCGATCCAGATGACTCTAAGTCTCAATCTGGATACATATTGAAAGTGGGAGCAATTAGCTAGAGTAGCTCCATGCAGAGCATTGTAGACATAGAATATTTGCAAAATACATACGGTTCTGAATGTGACAGAACCGTTGACTAAACTTCTCTCGCGAGCAAAACATGATCATACCTTAGTACTCTTTGGGTGTTAATCACATAGCGATGTGAACTAGATTATTGACTCTAGTAAACCTTTTGGGTGTTGGTCACATGATGATGTGAACTATGGGTGTTAAACACATACAGATGTGAATATTGGTGTTAAATCACATAATGACGTGAGCTAGATTATTGACTCTAGTGCAAGTGGGAGACTGAAGGAAATATGCCCTAGAGGCAATAATAAAGTTATTATTTATTTCCTTATTTCATGATAAATGTTTATTATTCATACTAGAATTGTATTAACCGGAAACATATTACATGTGTGAATACATAGACAAACATAGTGTCACTAGTATGCCTCTACTTAACTAGCTTGTTGATGAAAGATGGTTGAGTTTCCTAGCCATAGACATGAGTTGTCATTTGATTAACGGGATCACATCATTAGGAGAATGATGTGATTGACTTGACCCATTCCATTAGCTTAGCACTTGATCGTTTAGTATGTTGGTATTGCTTTCTTCATGACTTATACATGTTCCTATGACTATGAGATTATGCAACTCCCGTTTACCGGAGGAACACTTTGTGTGCTACCAAATGTCACAACATAACTGGGTGATTATAAAGGAGCTCTACAGGTGTCTCCGAAGGTACATGTTGAGTTGGCATATTTCGAGATTAGGATTTGTCACTCCGATTGTCAGAGAGGTATCTCTGGGCCCTCTTGGTAATGTACATCACTATAAGCCTTGCAAGCAATGTAGCTAATGAGTTAGTTGCGGGATGATGCATTATGTAACGAGTAAAGATACTTGACAGTAATGAGATTGAACTAGGTATTGAGATACCGACGATCGAATCTCGGGCAAGTAACATACCGATGACAAAGGGAACAACGTATGTTGTTATGCGGTTTGACCGATAAAGATCTTCGTAGAATATGTGGGAGCCAATATGAGCATCCAGGTTCCGCTATTGGCTATTGACCGGAGACATGTCTCGGTCATGTCTACATAGTTCTCGAATCCATAGCGTCCGCACGCTTAAAGTTCGGTGATGATCAATATTATGAGTTTATGTGTTTTGATGTACCGAAGGTAGTTTGGAGTCCCGGATGAGATCGGGGACATGACGAGGAGTCTCGAAATGGCCGAGATGTAAAGATCGATATATTGGACGACTATATTTGGACATCAGAAAGGTTCCGAGTGATTCGGGTATTTTTCGGAGTACCGGAGAGTTACGGGAATTCGCCGAAAGGGTCAATGGGCCTTCATGGCTTTAGTGGAAATAGAGGGCAGCAAGGAAGTGTAGGGTGCGCCCCCTAGGCCCAAACCGAATTGGTTTAGGGCTTTGGGGGCCGGCCCCCTCTTTCCTTCTCCCCTCCCCCTCTTTCCTTCCCCTCCTAGTTGGACTAGGAAAGGGGGAACCTACTCCTCGTAGGAGTAGGATTCCCCCCTTGGGGCGCACCCTATAAGGCCGCCAGCCCCCTCCCCTTGCTCCTTTATATACGGGGGCAGGGGGGCACCTCTAGACACAACAATTGATCTCTTGATCTCTTAGCCGTGTGCGGTGCCCCCCTCCACCATATTCCACCTCGGTAATATCGTAGCGGTGCTTAGGTGAAGCCCTGCATTGGTAGCATCATCGACACCGTCATCACGCCCTCGTGCTGACGGAACTCTCCCGCAAAGCTCTGCTGGATCGGAGTTCATGGGACGTCATCGAGCTGAACGTGTGCTGAACTCGGAGGTGCCGTACGTTTGGTACTTGGATCGGTCGGATCGTGAAGACGTACGACTACATCAACCGCGTTGTGCTAATGCTTCCGCTTTCGGTCTACGAGGGTACGTGGACAACACTCTCCCCTCTCGTTGCTATGCATCACCATGATCTTGCGTGTGCGTAGGATTTTTTTTTAAATTACTACGTTCCCCAACATCATCTTCATCACTATAAGTACCCATTGTGTATCAAATCCCAGCTTTACCATCATTGCTTTGAGATAGTCCCACTCAAGCCTGTCATAAGCCTTCATCATATCGAGTTTCAGAGCACAACTGATGTTTCGCTTTGCCTTACTCCTTTTCATAAAGTGCAGACACTCATAAACCGTAATGATATTATCTGTTATAAGTCTACCTGGGACAAAGATTAGATTGTTCTTCTGAGATAATATCTGGCAGAATTTGTTTCAACCTATTTGCAATTACCTTTGAAGCAATTTCGTACAAGACGTTGCACAAGCTTATTGCTCTGAACTGAGATAACAAAGAAGGGTTCAATACCTTCGGGATTAATACCAAAAAAGTACCATTGATGCAATCTGGGCTCTCTTCTCCTCTGACTATGCAGAGCACTGCATTCGTCACCTCCTCACCACAAACATCCCAATGTCTTTGATAAAAGTGCGCTGGAAAACCATCAGGCCCTGGTGATTTAGTGGGAAACATCTGAAATAACGCCTTTTTACCTCATCCTTGGTATAGTCAGCAACTAGCAACGCATTCATCTCCAGGGTGACCTTTTGGGGTACGTGGTCTAGGACCAAATGCATATCAGATACCCCCTCAGATGTATACAAATTCTTATAGAACTCTGTTACCATCTCCTTCAATTCATTCGGATCATCCACCTGAACACCCAAAGAATTCATCAAAGCTTTTAGCATATTCTTCTTGCGCCTCATGCTCGCCCTCATGTGAAAAAACTTTGTATTTCTGTCTCCCGAGGTTAGCCACTCTATCCTCGACCTTTGTCACCATAATAGCTCCTCGCTGTGATAGAGTTCAACCAATCTTTCATTCATCTTCCTCTCATCCTGGCTAGGACCCGTGCGGCCAGGATCATTGCGCAATTTTTCAAGCTCCTGCTTTAAGATTTCCATCTCCTTTCGCACCGACCCGAAAGTCCTCCTATCCCAGCCCCCAAGGCTCTTAGATAGGTTATAAAGCCTCTGTTTTAAATCTGCTATCCTCTCTCCCGCCTCAGATGCACTCCATGAAGAAATAATTTCCTCCTTCAAACCCTCATGTGTCTCCCAGGCCACCTCATAACGAAAAATCTTTCTCTTCACTGTCCTCCTCTCGTCATCCCTGTTCAACTCAAGATGTATAGGGCCGTGGTCAGAACAGGCCGACGTGTAATGAGTAAGGCTTGCAAAGGAGAACAGTGAACACCAATCGGTAGGTCCCAGGGCACTATCCAGTCTAACATGGGTAAAAGAACCACCTGAGACTCGCTTCTCGAAAGTCCAGAAGCGTCCCTTGAACCCAATATCCATCAGCATGCAAGTATTGATTGTATCCCAAAAACCTTGTATTTGTGCGTTACTGCGCTGGCCGATCCCCTCGTGCTCCTCTGGATGTAAAACTTCATTAAAATCTCCAATACATAGCCATGGGAGAGGACTCAAAGACGCTATATTTTTCATAGTATCCCATTTCGATATCTGAGGTGAGTTTGAGCTTCCCCATACACAACTGACATTCTCCAAGGATCAAAACCTGCCTCTCAAACACCATAGTCCATGTGATAATCAGAGTAACCCAAAATTTCAATGTCTATTTCATTATTCCAAAACAAACCAATACCTCCACTTCTTCCAACACTACTAACAGCATAACAATTATCAAAGCGTATAGAGCTAGCTAAACTTTCTACCCTTACTCTGTCAACTTGAGTCTCAACTATACAAAGTAAGGAAGGGACAATTTCTTCACGATTTCTCGAAGCTCGCAAATTGTCGAGGCTTTGCCCGCGCCTCGACAATTCCAACTGATGATACTCATTGCATCCGGCGATACTCCTCGGAGGAGCCCGCCGATATCAAATTTCCTATCTTGTTACCTTCACCCTGTTCTTCAGATTCTGCTATTTTGTCCCCTTCTTTGACCTCTTGTTTATCTTTCGAGGAGACACATACACCAGAGGCAGTGGGGGTATACCAGGCGGCGATTTCTGAAAGGGGATGATACCGCCCGCTTCCACTCTCTTTTTTGAGGGATCCGGAGCCGATCCCACCTCACTCTGAGAGTTCTCAGCTGAATTCCTCTTGTTGTTAGCCCTGTTTTCCGCAGAGTCCAGTCCATATTTGAGTACTTCTGTACCGTCTCCCTGCTCATCTGCCATCAGTTGCTCTCTTCCACGAACAGTACCTCTGTTGCTTTCTGTTTCTCCCCTACCCTGATTCATCTCACGGCCTCTACGTACCTCTTTCCCCTCCTCTACCTCGACCTCCCCGGAAGAAGGATCTCCCGCCGGCAGGCTCAGAGTATGATATTGTCCTGTGTTTTGCAAGCATCCAACTGCCCCACTTCTTGTCCTTTTCCTCCCATATACCATTACCACACTCCTCAAAGCCATGTCCGATGATTCCACAAATTTTACAGAAGAACGGAACCTTCTCATATTTCACCACCAGCATCTTCCTCCCCTCTCCCTCAACATTAAGAGGGGTAAATCTTGTCAATGGTTTTGTCGTCAGAACCCGGACCCTAGCTCTTAGATAGTCACCTTCATAGTATAGAGTAGGCCGCAACTGAACCTCCCTAACTTTCCTGATTCTGCGCGCTAACTCGTCCACCACCTTTGGATGACGGTACAGGTCAGGAACTTTGTGAATATGTGCCCAAAGAAACACCCCATCTAGGGCATATTCATTCGGATCAGTTTTACCATCGCAATCCTCGATCAGCACTATGTAGTTCCGAAAGAGCCAAGGGCCTCCATGGACTACCTTCTTCCAATATCCCAGACAGAACATCTGGAAGATAAATCTGTTCGAGCCTGCCTCTCTGAACTTCGGCGCTTGCACCAGACCCCAGACGAATTTCATCGTATCAAACAGGAAGGACGAGCTAAAGGACTTGACCGTGTTGACCCTTGCGATCGCCAATCACCGGGCATCCTCCTTGAATCGCTTCGCTTGATCCTTCCTGATGATCACATCATCAAGTTCCTCGTCTAGGAGATCCATGTTCTTGAGCATCTCCTCAAGTTCCTCTTCCTCCCTTAGTCCCGATCGCGATGATGAACCCATGTCCTCCGCCATCAGGATCTAGTAGTGGTTCGCCGGATCTCTCTCTCCAAGCCCTGGGGACCTGCTTGGTCGGAGATTAGCTTATTGGCAAAACCCTCCCGCCGGCAATCGAGATCGCCTGCGGAGGTAACGAAACCCTAAATGAGAGGGTATGTTACGTAGCACTTTCTCCTAGTGTGATCTTTTCACTGTTTTGTTGCAATAAATGGGACGGCCCAGTCGAGGGTTGTCCCTATGCAGCACACGTGAATCGAAAGCAAAGAGCGACGTATAGCAGGTCCCGTGGCTTCTTTCCTTGAACAAGCGTTGTACTCTGCTCATCTCAACGACAATAAAGAAACGCTATACTTCATCTTTTTTGGCGAACAGTTTAGATTTATTATAAAGATTCACCGGAATTGCAAAACATCTCAAACATAATAAAACTACATCGAGGTTCATGGACCACCAAATGACCATTGCTGCCACCGAAGCATCATTGTCGCCGCTCCCATACCGGAGCTGGCTTGACCTTGCTGATAAAAGTCGGGAAGTCTTCGTGCACACGCCTCTAAGCTCGGAGCCACAGTCGTCGCCATTGAATCTTTGAATCGATCTTAAGAATTTGACAGCAAATGTCGCCGTTGCGTACGCACGACTAGAAACCCTAACCTCGTCGCCCCGATGAGCTGGCAGGAATCTACGCCGGAGTTCTGTCTAATTCGTCCCAGCAGATGAACTTGAGGAGGATCGGAGCCCGAAAGACTAACTCAAAGAAGAAACGCCGCCATCCGTCCAAACGCCGCCCCTGCAGGAACTAAAACTCTACATATCTACTAACCGAAGATGAGGCACCAGATATCCCATCCTCGCCACCGGTCACCGAAGCAGCAGACAGAGGGGAGGCGAATCCACAGGCTCGCCGATGGAGATTGAGGGGAGGAAGGCTTTCCCTAGTCGCCTTGCGAGAGGGGAAAGGAAAGCAATTGTTGTACTTCATCTTTGGCTTTGCTGATTTTTTCTATTTGCTTGGTTTTCTTAAACAGTTTTGTTAAAGCACATCTAGATGTGCCATAATTATTGCACATCTAAATCCGATGACATTGATCTTACATGGAGATCCATGTCGTTTTTTTCTTTTTTTTCTTTTTCTTTTTATACTTGATTTAGCCACTTAGATGTGCCCTAGACATTTCTTTTCTTAAAAAAATCACATATTTTTTCTAAAAGTGTGAACTGAAAGTTAGTTACATCATCACGTGCTTTTATAAAGTGTGCAAACATTTTATTAAAAAACATGCTTTTTTTAATTTTCATTATGTATATAATACATGTTCGTATTATTAAAAAAAGTACAACTGTATTGAAAAAAGTTTATCATATTTTTCAAAATGTACAATGTGAATTTTAAAAAAAAATCATCATGTATTTTTTTCATCAGGTATTAAAAAATTCAAATGTGTTTTGCAAAAAATGTTCACCGTATGAGAAATGTTCATGTATAAAAATGCCCTCAAGAAAATATTAAACGCAAAATAAAAAAGGCACATTGTTTTATAAATGAAATTATCTAAAAGTGTGAACTGAAATTTAGTTACATCATCATGTTCTTTTATAAAGTGTGTGAACATTTTATTAAAAAACATGATTTTTTTAATTTTCATTGTGTATATAATAAATGTTCGAGGAATATTAAAAAAAAGTACAACGTGTACTGAAAAAAGTTTATCATATTTTTCAAAATGTACAATGTGTATTTAAAACAATTTCATCATGTGTTTTTTTCATCAGGTATTAAAAAATTCAAAGGTGTTTTGCCAAAAATGCTCACCGTATGAGAAATGTTCATGTATAAAATTGCCCTAAAAAATTAAACGAAAATAAAAAAGGCACATTGTTTAAAAAATGTTCACTGTATATTTAATACAATCTTCAAAACGAAAATTTCGAATGCTCACAATAATGTAGTTGGAAATGACAAAAGGCTCCTAAACTGATACAGAATAATAGCTTAGCAGCTCCTTAGTTTTACTAAAGAGCCAAGTTCGGACAAGCAATTCGGAAGGAGGAATGTGTTGAGATGCCTATGGCCAAGAGAGATAAGCGGAAGACGTATGATAGCCGAGAGGATGTCGGTAAACGATGGAGTTTACCGAATTAAAATTAGAAAGGCAAAATATAATATAGGGAAACGGAGAAAACGTAAAAACAAAAAACCGGACTGAAAAACCAAATCGGAAACAGAAAAACCAACAAGAAAACGCGCACTGCAGGAAAGCCCCCGACTGGGCCGGCCCGATTTCCATCACTGTCGGCGTCAGAGGTAGGATTTGCCTGGACGGAGAGCTACACATGCGTTCACGTTCGAGCACGTGAACGGCGCGACAGTATCAGGTTAGGTTTGCGTGTGTGATTTGATCCTGATATGCAACCACCCGTCCAGCTCATGAAACCAAATCATACATGATCTCCTACAGTAAAACACGCGGCCGCACCGCCACAACGCCTGGCCTTGCTCGCCTCACCGCCGGCTATATAATAGTCGTCCAGCTCCGGCCAAGACCCCTACCCCCAAGCAGAGCGAACAGGTTGAGATCTGGAGAGAGAAGAGACTACAGATACATACTGAGAGAAAATGCCTGCGCTTACTGGTCAGGTGAAGTGGTTCAACGAATCCAAGGGGTTCGGCTTCATCACCCCCTCGGACGGCAGCAATGATGTCTTCGTCCACTTCTCGGCAATCACTGGCCCCGGCTTCAAGACCCTCGCCGAGGGCCAGAATGTCGAATTCACCATCGAAAACGGCACAAAAGGCCCGACCGCCGCCAATGTCAAGGCCATATAGGAGGAGAAGCAATATCGGCATCCTTTTGTAATTTGCTCCACCCATCCACCCGGCCGAGCAAATGGAGTCCAAGAGTATGCTGCTTTCGGAAGGATTGCTATTTGTTTGTGTTCTATTCTCACCAGTGCACTGAAATCTGTACTGTTTCTTTCTTTTTTTCTTTACAAAAAATCTACACGGGTTAACTACTGCTGCGTTCGGGTTTGCATGGAATATGGATTTTGTTTAAATCAAATCTTTGAACTTCTAATAATTGTTGAAAATATGAGCAAATTACTACAAGCTTTAATCCGAATAAACAAAAGATACATCATTGACAGCACTAGCAGAGATTAAACTAATCATGCGAACTAGCATAGTAAATGAACAGATCATCAGGGACGATTCCAAGAGGGGACGAGAGTCTTAGAATGAGTCTTAGAATGTACTTGTAGACATTAAAAACTAATTAGAAAATTTCCTATTGTCCAATTATGTTTGTGTAGACATTAAGCGAAAGAAAGGGATTAGGGGAAGCGCCATCACCATGAGCGATCATGGACCTAGCTAGGGATGAATGGCGTCCTCTGTGCCAGCATGGTACGGTCTTTCTCATGAACTTCAAATCTTTCTTTTTGTCTAACATGAATGATCATTTATTGATGGACATGGAAATTGGATTGGAATCAATTATTTATAATAGAGTTTACCATTTTTTTGCTATTTAAGTAAAAAACTTATTATGTCTAGTCAAAGATGGACAATTTGTAGTCTTCTTCTAATGCTTAGATCGACGAAAACATGGTTTCAGTTTAGGACTTTTTCATTGTCTAAATGTTTAATGGCTTGGGTCGATGCTCATTAGTCCATAAGACCTCAGGTGTGGAACTCCCCCCTCCCCCCCCCCCCCTCCCCCCCCCTCCCCCCCCCCCCCCCCGAGGGAGTTCTGGATTAGGGGGTCCTCGGACAGCCGGACTATATACTTTGGCCGGACTGTTGGACTATGAAGATACAAGATTGAAGATTTCGTCCCGTGTCCGGGTGAGACTCTCCTTTGCGTGGAAGGCAAGCTTGGCAATTCGGATATGTAGATCTCCTTCTCTATAACCGACTCTGTGTAACCCTAGCCCCCTCCGGTGTCTATATAAACCGGAGGGTTTAGTCCGTAGGAAAAGAACAATCATAATCATAGGCTAGCTTCTAGGGTTTAGCCTCTACAATCTCGTGGTAGATCAACTCTTGTAATACTCATATCATCAAGATCAATCAAGCAGGAAGTAGGGTATTACCTCCATCGAGAGGGCCCGAACCTGGGTAAACATCGTGTCCCCCGCCTCCTGTTACCATTAGCCTTAGACGCACAGTTCGGGACCCCCTACCCAAGATCCGCCGGTTTTGACACCGACATTGGTGCTCTCATTGAGAGTTCCACTGTGTCGTCACGGTAAGGCTTGATGGCTCCTTCAATCATCTTCAACGATGCGGTCCAGGGTGAGTTTCCTCCCCGGACAGATCTTCGTATTCGGCGGCTTCGTACTGCGGGCCAACTCGCTTGGCCATCTGGAGCAGATCGATAGCTACGCCTCTGGCCATCAGGTCAGGTTTGGAAGCTTAAACTACACTGCCGACATCCGCGGAGACTTGATCTTCGACGGATTCGAGCCCATGTCAGGTGCGCCGAACAGTCATGATGATCATGACTTAGATCTGCCATCGGACAGTGTTCGGGAGATCACACCTGCGGCTGCCCCAGCCTTCAATCCGGAGCAGATCGTGCCACCTGAGGACGGGTGGATGGACCCCGCCAAGGAAGCCGCACACTCATCGGCGTTGGAGCTGGACACAGACTTCATCTCCAAAGAGATCTGTGTCATCGGGCCCCCGGACTCGTCTTTGACCATAGGTTCCGAACCACGTGCGTCCGTGCCTATCGAATCTGATTGGGCACCGATCATGGAGTTTACCTCCGCGGATATCTTTCAGCACTCGCCCTTGGACGACGTGCTAAATTCATTAAGGTCTCTCTCTCTGTCAGGGGACTCTTGGCCCAACCATGGCTGGCTCAAGTGGGAAGCGGACGACGAAGAAATTCGTTCCCCACCCACCACCCACTTTATAGCCACTGTCGATGACTTAACCGACATGCTTGACTTCGACTCCGAAGACATCGACGGTATGGACGATGATGCTGGAGACAAACAGGAACCACCGCCTACGGGGCGCTGGACAACCACCTCATCATATGATATATACATGGTGGACACCCCAAAAGAAAGCAATGGCGAGGATGCAACGAAGGACAATCCCATCAAGCAGCAACCAAAGCAACGACGTAGGTGCCGCTCTAAATCCCGCCATAGTAAAAACAGCGATAACAGCGCAAGAAGAAATAATACCCCGGTCGACTCCAAAGGAAACGACAACCCCATGGACCCAGCAATGGAGCAGGATGAGCCCGGGGACGGTGAACATAGTCCGGAGCCGGTATCTGATCATGGAGATGCCGAGGGTAAAACTCATCAATCTGTCTCCGGAGAGGAGAACAGTCTGGACGATGATGCACTCATCATCCCAAAAAAACACTTGGAGCAAGAGAACCTCCATAGAAGGCTTATCGCCACCGCAAGAAGTTTGAAGAAGCAGAAGCAAAGGCTCAAGGCCGCAGGATACGCTCAACCGCAGATGGAACAAAGTGCTCGACACTGAAGAAAAATATGGTGGCGGTCGCCACACAAAGAGCTACCCAAAGCGCAAGTTGCTGCCCGAATTCGACGACGAGGCCATAGAGTCCATTCCGCAGAAAAATAATACGGTCGATCAGCCGGACCGACCACCCCGTTGTAACGCCCCGGATTCGTTGCGCCAGGTGTCTGCCAGTTATTCGCCGTCATTGCCATGTCATTTGCTTGCGTGTTGCACTTTGCCATGTCATCATATGCATTTCATATCATGTCATCATGTGCATTTCATTTTGCATATGTTCGTCTCATGCATCCGAGCATTTTCCCCGTTGTCCGTTTTGCAATCCGGCACTCCTATGTCATCCGGCGTCCCCTTTTTGCCTCTTCTCTTGTGCGGGTGTTAAACTTTCTCGGAATGGCCCGAGGTTTGCCAAGTGGCCTTGGTATAGCACCGGTAGACCGCCTGTCAAGTTTCGTGCCATTTGGAGGTCGTTTGATACTCCAACGGTTAACCGGGTAACCGTAAAAGCCCTCTTTTGTTTGCAGCCCAACACCCCTTCCAAAGTGGCCCAAAACCCATCTAACTCCCCTCCATGCTCTCGGTCGTTTGATCACGATCGCGTGGCCGAAAACCGCTCCTCATTTGGACTCTCCTAGCTCCCTCTACCTATAAAAACGTATTCCCCTCTCCATTTTTCGGATCAATTCCCCCCGAAACCCTAGCCCCGCTCCCTCTCCGCCGCCGGACACGTCCGGATCGGACCGGACGCGTCCGCGCCGCCGCCCGCAGCCAACCCGCGGCCGCCACATCACCGTCATCGTCCCGCGTTGCAGCAGGCCCGCCGAGCCCGAGGCCGGCCCGCGCAGGCCCGTCCGCCCGCGCCCGCGCCCGAGGCCCCCGCCTCCCGCGGCGCTCGGGCGCGGCGTGGTGAGGAGGAGCAGCGGCGGACGACGCCGGGATGGCGGGCGGCGGAGGGCGGCCGGCGGCGGGGCGAGCCCGGCTCCGCCGCGGCTTGTCACGCCCAATATGAGACCCTATCCAAAAGGAACTCGAAGGTCCCACTAAGGATAGACCCGCATATTGGAACGCTTTTGCAAGGTGGATATCATTACATCAACATTACATAATAGATGGGGATACATCCAAAAGGCATACAATGCCACACGAATACAACATCATAATACATCAGAGCACCATCCGACTACGGATGAAATACAAACAGGAACTCAAACGACATCCACCCTGCTAGCCCAGGCTGCCGACCCGGAACCTATCCCCTGATCGAAGAAGAAGCAGAAGAAGAACTCAACGCAAGCAAGCATCGCTCCCGCGTCATGAACATCGCAAAACCTGTACCTACAACTGTTGTTGTAGTAATCTGTGAGACACAAGGACTCAGCAATCCCATTACCATGGGTATCAAGACTAGCACAGCTTAATGGGAAAGGAAGGGGTAAAGTGGTGAGGTTGCAGCAGCGACTAAGCAAGTATGGTGGCTAACATACGCAAATGAGAGCGAGAAGAGAAACAAAGGAACGGTCGTGAAGCTAGCAATGATCAAGAGGTGATCCTGAACACCTACTTACGTCAATCATAACACAGAAACCGTGTTCACTTCCCGGACTCCGCCGAGAAGAGACCATCACGGCTACACACGCGGTTGATGCGTTTTAACTCGGATCAGGTGTCAAGTTATCTACAACCGGACATTAACAAATTCCCATCTGCCACATAACCGCGGGCATGGCTCTCGAAAGTTTATACCCTGCAGGGGTGTCCCAACTTAGCCCATGACAAGCTCTCGCGATCAACGAAGGAATAGACCTTCTCCCAGGAAGACCCGATCAGTCTCGGAATCCCGGTTTACAAGACATTTCGACAATGGTAAAACAAGACCAGCAAGACCTCCCGGCGTGCCGACATCCTGATAGTAGCCGCGCGTATCTTGTCTCAGGCCACGACCGGATGAGCAGTACGTACAACTAGAACCAGACCTCAAGTTTCCCCAAGGTGGCGCTGCAAGTGGCTCTAGTTTGGACCAACACTTAGACAAGCATTGGCCCGGGGGGGCTAAAATAAAGATGACCCTTGGGTTAATTACTCCCAAGGGAAATATAGGTGGTGGTGAGGCAAATGGTAAAACCAATGTTGGGCCTTGCTGGAGGAGTTTTATTCAAAGCGAACTGTCAGGGGGGTCCCATAAATCACCCGACCGCGTTAGGAACACAAAATCCGGAAACATAACACCGGTATGACGGAAACAAGGGCGGCAAGAGTGGAACAAAACACCAGGCATAAGGCCGAGCCTTTCACCCTTTACCAAATATATAGATGCATTAATAATATAAGAGATATTGTGATATCCCAACATAAACCCTGTCCACCATGGAGAAATCTTCAACTTCACCTACAACTAGCAACGCTATAAGAGGGGCTGAGCAAAGCGGTAACATAGCCAAACAACGGTTTGCATAGGAAAGGTGTCAAAGGTTAGAGGTTCATGGCAATATGGGATGGCTTGATAAACAGGTAATAGGTAGCGCAGCATAGCGATAGAACGAAGCAACTAGCATAGCAATGATAGTAGTGAGATCCAGGGTAGCGGTCATCTTGCCTGAAATCCCGCAAGGAAGAAGAACGAGTCCATGAAGAAGATGAAGCCACGAAGACGAACCACACGAAGACGAACGCATCCTCACGATCGCAACGAAACGGGAACTATCGAGAAGAAGCACACAACATGGTAAAAACACCACACATGACAAGACATGATGCACAACAAGCATGATGCATGAGAAAGCTAGATGAAGCTACTCATGGCAAGAGATGATGCAAACAAGAACAACACATCAAGGCAAGTTTAAATGAGGCCGGGAACAACATATAACAATTCCGGTAAGTCCTCATATGCAAATTTTGAAATTGGTCCAGAACTGAATAAACCTTATGTTCAAGTTGTTAAACAACAAGTTAAGCTGCACCAAGATGATCTACACAAAATTCTAGTCAAGCTACATATAAAGTTCGTTAGATTCGGAGCTACGGCCTAGAAGATATGAGCAAAACAAGTTAAACATGGCATTGATGCAAAATGCATACAAACATCAAGCAAACACCTCAAAACAAGGATGCAACATGGTAATATGAAGCTACATGCAAAAACAAGCAAGTTTCATAAAGAGCACAATCAAAACGGAGCAACGGTGCAACACACACACACTATACAAGTCATAACAACAATCTGTCCATAACAGCAACTAGGCATCTTACAAGTATCAAAACAATATGCTACAGCACCCCAACATAATGACAAAAGGCATGGGCATGAAGTACAGGTAAAGCATAACAAAACATGAACACTGAGCTATCTCCAGAAATCAATGGATCATGCTCAAAAGACATGGAGATATTGCAAATAATAACAGTTTCAGACTTTAGCAGAAATAACATCAGGTTGCAATGTTTAGAGCAAGCAAACAACATGTTACAGGAACATATCATGGCAAACAAAGGCATGGCGTGAATCTACTAATATCATAGATCAAAAGTCCCTTACTGACCAAGAGCCAAAAATGATCAGAAGATAAGATGGCACCCATGTAAACATGGCAAGTTATATGACAGATTCATACATGGCAGGAACAACAATAAGTAGACATGTTCGTGAGCTCGAATCACTCACCACAGAGCAATAAATGGCATGGCAAGGCAACCAACAGTAAGAAGACATGTTTATGAAGCTAAGCATGGCAAGAGCAAGTTCATAGGGTACATGGATCACTAGCAAAACACATGGGAACAAGTGAACCTAATGTAAACAGGCTGACAGCAACATTTCCAAGCAACTTTGGAGCAAGATATGAACAATCTACATTAAGCTATAAATGCTACCAGGGGCATGGATGGATAGAGCAAGACATGTAGATCAAAACATGTTTATAGAGCATCTCCAGATTATGCATAGAATGATTAGTAGAAGCATGTTAACATAGCAACAAAATATAACAGAATCTGTCAGAAAAACAGCAACAGCAACTACCCTACTTAGCAAGCTTGATACACTCAGCACACAACTCACAAAAATACATGGCATACACCCCTGGAAAGATGGCATGGCATAGATCAAAACACATGTAGAGCTCAACCTCATAGGATGCACACATCAAACATGGCAAAAATGATAAATGAGCAAGTTATAACAGTTTCAGCAGGTCAACATCAACATGCACTCTTCCAACAGCATTTCGGACATCAAGATGAGCTCAAATGAAAATGATGGAATGGAATGAAATGAAGTACTCGTCGAGGCGAACAATTTGACATATTATACGCACAAAACGGAGCTACGGATACAGAGATACGACATGATGAACATAGCATGATTATGTGAGGGATTCGGGGACTTAGTGGAATTTCTACCCTGCGAAAACTGGACTAGAAGGTCCGGGGACAGGCGCGGCGGAGGTGTTTGGTTCCGGGACGGGTGGATCTCATCCCACCCGTCCGGATCCGGCGACGGGGTGGCCGGCAACGGCGGCGGAGGCAGCCGGCAGCGGCGCAGGCGACCGGAGGCGGCGGGGTGCTCGAGGCGGCGCCGGTTGCCGGCGGAGGCGGCGCGCTCCGGCGGAGGAGCTCGGCGGTCGAGACGCTCGGGGGCGGAGCAGGAGGGCGGCGCGGGGCGGAGGCGGTCGGCGGCGGGCGCGGCCGAGGACGGGGCGGCGGCGATGCGGGGCCGGCGACGGGGTCGGCCACGCGGGAGGCGAGGGACCGGGCGGCGGCGGTGCTCCAGCGGCCGGCGGGGCTTCGCGGCGGCGGGCGGTCGGCGGCGGCGGCCGCAGCCGGCGCGGGAGGTGGGGGCCTCGGGCGCGGGCGCGGGCGGACGGGCCTGCGCGGGCCAGCCTCGGGCTCGGCGGGCCCGCGGCGGCGCGGGACGCCGACGGTGATGTGGCGGCCGCGGGTTGGCTGCGGGCGGCGGCGCGGACGCGTCCGGTCCGATCCGGACGTGTCCGGCGGCGGAGAGGGAGCGGGGCTCGGGTTTCGGGGGGAATTGATCCGAAAAATGGAGAGGTTAATACGTTTTTATAGGTAGAGGGAGTTAGGAGAGTCCAAATGAGGAGCGGTTTTCGGCCACGCGATCGTGATCGAACGACCGAGAGCATGGAGGGGAGTTAGATGGGTTTTGGGCCACTTTGGAAGGGGTGTTGGGCTGCAAACAAAAGAGGGCTTTTACGGTTACCCAGTTAACCGTTGGAGTATCGAACGACCTCCAAATGGCACGAAACTTGACAGGCGGTCTACCGGTGCTATACCAAGGCCGCTTGGCAAACCTCGGGCCATTCCGAGAAAGTTTAACACCCGCACAAGAGAAGAGGCAAAAAGGGGACGCCGGATGACATAGGAGTGCCGGATTGCAAAACGGACAACGGGGAAAATGCTCGGATGCATGAGACAAACATGTATGCAAAATGAAATGCACATGATGATATGATATGAAATGCATATGATGACATGGAAAAGTGCAACACGCAAGCAAATGACATGGCAATGACGGCGAATAACTGGCAGACACCTGGCGCAACGAATCTGTGGCGTTACAACACTCCTCCACTAACAAGAGATCTCGTCCCGAGATCTTAGGACCGAGACAGAAGGAAAAAGGGATGAGGTGAAACTAGAGCTGAAGAGAAGAAGCAAAGAATCGAGACCACTCGAGAAGAAGAGAGGAACGACGAGAATGATGAGAATCGAAAGCTCACGGAATCAGAGAGACTATGAAACCACTCGTTCTAACCGGAGTGGTTAGAATGAGAAAAGAAACGAATAAGACTGAAAGGATTTAGGTAGCACTCCGGCTGAAAATGGGAGGATAGAACACGAGCTTGAGAGGGTGGAATGATACTTGAGAAGAGGAACAACACAAAGCCTCCGGAAGAATTAAAAGAATTGAATGAAAAGAACTTAGAAGGAAAGATTGAACGGAGTTGAATATCTGAGAAGAACGAAGAAATGCAAACTCCACTTCAAAAGAATACGGAGAATTAATTGCACTTAGAGACGCGAGAAGAAAAGATACTTGAACTCCACCGACAAGAATCTTGATGAACATTTGAGAAATGAATTAAATCATGACGAACCACCATGAAGAACTCCGGTAAAATAAAGGATGAAGAGATAGAATGAAGGAAGAAAGAATAAGATGAGCCTTGCGATGATTTAGATGGAGGTGTTTCCGACGAGATAGCCGAGGAAAAATTGTACTCCGGAAAAGAAAAGAGGAAAAGACTTGGAACTAGAATTTATTCACCAAGAACAAACTCCGAAAGAAGGGATTTAACACTACGAGGAGATAAGAATAAGATTTATTCTATGTTTATCCTTCATCAACTTAGATTGATGACGAGCAATGGATTTTTGCATACTACTTATTCTTCTTGAAAAGGATTAAGGGAAATATGGCGCAAAACTTGAGAAAGTCTTCATGAACCACCGGTAGGATTGAAAGAAGGAATGGATTAAAATGATAATCAAGGAAAAGAATCTGAAAGAACCACCGTGGGAATAAGAAACTGACTGATGAAAGAGACTGAATCACCGGGAAGAATTAGAAGAACCCATATGGTCGAGGGGATTTAGATGCACAAGAACAAAGAGATCATGAGCTGATTAAAGAACACTTGAACGAAGCACCGGAAGAATATTGAGACGAACGAAAGGGCACAGATATAGAATAATTGGAGAACGAATCTGAAAAACTTAGAATGAAGAAATCTTCTGAAAAGATGACCTCCGGATGATCGAGAGAGAAAGCAACTCCTGAAATGCTCCGGATGGATGAAAAGAATTTGCATGACTTGAAACAATTTGATAGGATAACATCGAGCTAGCACCGCAAATCTCCGGGGAACGGACAAGATTTAAGAGAAATCTTCTTCTTTGGTCTTCAAATGATGACAAGAAACACCACCAAAATTACTGAGATCCTCCGGGAGAACGAAAAACGAAGAGGTTGAGCCAACAATGAAATGATTTGAAAGAGATCTTGGAAAGGCATGTGACTGATGAAATTCATTCTTACGTCACACTTGAACAGAATTTGAGAAAGACTCCGGGGGAATCAGAAGAGTCAGGTAAGATCCTGGGAAAAGACCTGTGGGTTAGGGCCCACTAAAAGAAAAACACCGATTGAAAAGGGACGTTGAACAGATAGATGATGCACCGGAACAATTGAAATATTTGAATGAGGTGACAACCTCGAATTAATTCGAACACAGACAAATCTCCTGAGATGTCTTGAGCACTTCGGAAGGATAAACTGGCGAGAGGTGAACGAGCAGGGAAAACACTTGATCCGAGGAAAAGAATATGATCAACCCAAAGAACTTGAATTGAGTCCACCGGAGAAGAAAAGGAGATGATGAATGTCAAACGAGACGAGAATTCACCGGTTGAAATAATTGAGGGAAGACTGAAGAGGCTCCGTACGAATGAAATTGATGGTCGAGAGAGACTCAAACTCCGGGAAGAAAAAGGGTGGGAGGGCGGGAAAAACACAGGCAACTGGAAGGGGAAATGACGAATATCTTGAAGAGAAAACACCGGTTGAAATCATTGAGGAAAGAAAGCAAAGACTTCGCACGAGTAGGAAGGATACTCGATTACGGATTCCGGCTCCAAGATGAAAAAGGGAGGGCGAGTGGGAAAAAACAACTGAGGATTGAACTTGCAAAAACAAAGAGGGTCGAACCGCCTTGACGAGAGGATGCACCGGATGAAAAGAGCTGAGGAACAACGATCAGAAAACCAACTGCATGAACCTAAAGAAAAAATTTGAATGGGAAGAGGAGTAATCCAAAACACCTACGTCAAGATTCCTCACCAGAGCGACGAAGGGGCAGAGGAGTAAAAAGAATTCCTACTCTCCGATATAACTAGACTCCGAAAACAGTTTTCTTCTAGACTCAACAACGGCCAAACTACACGATCAATCAAGGGGGCTCCTAAGGTCGGTCGAGGCTCTGATACCAACTTGTCACGCCCAATATGTGACCCTATCCAAAAGGAACTCGAAGGTCCCACTAAGGATAGACCCACATATTGGAACGCTTTTGCAAGGTGGATATCATTACATCAACATTACATAAATAGATGGGGATACATCCAAAAGGCATACAATGCCACACGAATACAACATCATAATACATCAGAGCACCATCCGACTACGGATGAAACACAAACAGGAACTCAAACGACATCCACCCTGCTAGCCCAGGCTGCCGACCCGGAACCTATCCCCTGATCGAAGAAGAAGCAGAAGAAGAACTCAACGCAAGCAAGCATCGCTCTCGCGTCATGAACATCGCAAAACCTGTACCTGCAACTGTTGTTGTAGTAATCTGTGAGCCACGAGGACTCAGCAATCCCATTACCATGGGTATCAAGACTAGCAAAGCTTAATGGGAAAGGAAGGGGTAAAGTGGTGAGGTTGCAGCAGCGACTAAGCAAGTATGGTGGCTAACATACGCAAATGAGAGCGAGAAGAGAAACAAAGGAACAGTCGTGAAGCTAGCAATGATCAAGAGGTGATCCTGAACACCTACTTACGTCAATCATAACACAGAAACCGTGTTCACTTCCCGGACTCCGCCGAGAAGAGACCATCACGGCTACACACGCGGTTGATGCGTTTTAATTCGGATCAGGTGTCAAGTTATCTACAACCGGACATTAACAAATTCCCATCTGCCACATAACCGCGGGCACGGCTCTCGAAAGTTTATACCCTGCAGGGGTGTCCCAACTTAGCCCATGACAAGCTCTCGCGATCAATGAAGGAATAGACCTTCTGCTAGGAAGACCCGGTCAGTCTCGGAATCCCGGTTTACAAGACATTTCGACAATTGTAAAACAAGACCAGCAAGACCTCCCGGCGTGCCAACATCCTGATAGTAGCCGCGCGTATCTCGTCTCAGGCCACGACTGGATGAGTAGTATGTACAACTAGAACCAGACCTCAAGTTTCCCCAAGGTGGCGCTGCAAGTGGCTCTAGTTTGGACCAACACTTAGACAAGCATTGGCCGGGGGGCTAAAATAAAGATGACCCTTGGGTTAATTACTCCCAAGGGAAATATAGGTGGTGGTGAGGCAAATGGTAAAACCAATGTTGGGCCTTGCTGAAGGAGTTTTATTCAAAGCGAACTGTCAGGGGGGTCCCATAAATCACCCGACCGCGTTAGGAACGCAAAATCCGGAAACATAACACCGGTATGACGGAAACTAGGGCGGCAAGAGTGGAACAAAACACCAGGCATAAGGCCGAGCCTTCCACCCTTTACCAAATATATAGATGCATTAATAATATAAGAGATATTGTGATATCCCAACATAAACCCTGTCCACCATGGAGAAATCTTCAACTTCACCTGCAACTAGCAACGCTATAAGAGGGGCTGAGCAAAGCGGTAACATAGCAAACAACGGTTTGCATAGGAAAGGTGTCAAAGGTTAGCGGTTCATGGCAATATGGGATGGCTTGATAAACAGGTAATAGGTAGCGCAGCATAGCGATAGAACGAAGCAACTAGCATAGCAATGATAGTAGTGAGATCCAGGGTAGCGGTCATCTTGCCTGAAATCCCGCAAGGAAGAAGAACGAGTCCATGAAGAAGATGAAGCCATGAAGACGAACCACACGAAGACGAACGCATCCTCACGATCGCAACTAAACGGGAACTATCGAGAAGAAGCACACAACATGGTAAGCACACCACACATGATAAGACATGATGCACAACAAGCATGATGCATGAGAAAGCTAGATGAAGCTACTCATGGCAAGAGATGATGCAAACAAGAACAACACATCAAGGCAAGTTTAAATGAGGCTGGGAACAACATATAACAATTCCGGTAAGTCCTCATATGCAAATTTCGAAATTGGTCCAGAACTGAATAAATCTTATGTTAAAGTTGTTAAACAACAAGTTAAGATGCACCAAAATGATCTACACGAAATTCTAGTCAAGTTACATATAAAGTTCATTAGATTCGGAGCTACGGCCTAGAAGATATGAGCAAAACAAGTTAAACATGGCATTGATGCAAAATGCATACAAACATCAAGCAAACACCTCAAAACAAGGATGCAACATGATAATATGAAGCTACATGCAAAATCAAGCAAGTTTCATATAGAGCACACTCAAAACGGAGCAACGGTGCAACACATACACACTATACAAGTCATAACAACAATCTGTCCATAACAGCAACTAGGCATCTTACAAGCATCAAAACAATATGCTACAGCACCCCAACATAATAACAAAAGGCATGGGCATGAAGTACAGGTAAAGCATAACAAAACATGAACACTGAGCTATCTCCAGAAATCAACTAGAACATGCTCAAAAGACATGGAAGATTACAAATAATAACAGTTTCAGACTTTAGCAGAAATAACATCAGGTTGCAATGTTTAGAGCAAGCAAACAACATGTTACAGGAACATATCATGGCAAACAAAGGCATGGCGTGAATCTACTAATAGCATAGATCAAAAGTCCCTTACTGACCAAGAGCCAAAAAGGATCAGAAGATAAGATGGCACCCATGTAAACATGGCAAGTTATATGACAGATTCATACATGGCAGGAACAACAATAAGTAGGCATGTTCGTGAGCTCGAACCACTCACCACAGAGCAATACATGGCATGGCAAGGCAACCAACAGTAAGAAGACATGTTTATGAAGATAAGCATGGCAAGAGCAAGTTCATAGGGTACATGGATCACTAGCAAAACACATGGGAACAAGTGAACTTAATGTAAACAGGCTGACAGCAACATTTCCAAGCAACTTGGAGCAAGATATGAACAATCTACATTAAGCTATAAATGCTACCAGGGGCATGGATGGATAGAGCAAGACATGTAGATCAAAACATGTTTATAGAGCATCTCCAGATTATGCATAGAATGATTAGTAGAAGCATGTTAACATAGCAACAAAATATAACAGAATCTGTCAGGAAAACAGCAACAGCAACTACCCTACTTAGCAAGCTTGATACACTCAGCACACAACTCACAAAAATACATGGCATACACCCCTGGAAAGATGGCATGGCATAGATCAAAACACATGCTCAACCTCATAGGATGCACACATCAAACATGGCAAAAATGATAAATGAGCAAGTTATAACAGTTTCAGCAGGTTAACATCAACATGCACTCTTCCAACAGCATTTCGGGCATCATGATGAGCTCAAATGAAAATGATGCAATGGAATGAAACGAAGTACTCGTCGAGGCGAACAATTTGACATATTATACGCACAAAACGGAGTTACGGATGCAGAAATACGGCATGATGAACATAGCATGATTATGTGAGGGATTCGGGGACTTTGTGGAATTTTTACCCCGCGAAAACTGGACGAGAAGGTCCCGGGACGGAGAGATCCGGGGACAGGCGCGGCAGAGGTGTTTGGTTCCGGGACGGGTGGATCTCATCCCACCCGTCCGGATCCGGCGACGGGGTGGCCGGCGACGGCGGCGGAGGCGGCCGGTGGCGGCGCAGGCGACCGAGGCGGCAGGGTGCTCGAGGCGGCGCCGGTTGTCGGCGGAGGCGGCGCGCTCCGGCGGAGGAGCTCGGCGCCCGAGACGCTCAGGGGCGCTGCCGGCGGCGCGCACGGTCGGGCCGGGCGGCGCGGCCGCGGTCCTGGCGGCGAAGGTGGGCGGCGGCGAGGCGCCTCGGCGGCGGAGCAGGAGGGCGGCGCGGGGCGGAGGCGGTCGGCGGCGGGCGCGGCCGAGGACGGGGCGGCGGCGATGAAGGGCGGCGACGGGGTCGGCCGCGCGGAGGCGAGGGACCGGGCGGCGGCGGTGCTCCGGCGGCCGGCGGGGCTTCGCGGCGGCGGGGCGGCGGCGGCGGGCGGCGGCGGCGGCCGCAGCCGACGCGGGAGGCGGGGCCTCGGGTGCGGGCGCGGCGGACGGGCCTGCGCGGGCCGGCCTCGGGCTCGCGGGCCCGCGGCGGCGCGGGACGACGAAGGTGACGTGGCGGCCGCGGGTTGGCTGCGGGTGTCGGCGCGGACGCGTCCGGTCTGATCCGGACGTGTCCGGCGGCGGAGAGGGAGCGGGGCTAGGGTTTCGGGGGGAATTGATCCGAAAAATGGAGAGGGGAAGACGTTTTTATAGGTAGAGGGAGCTAGGAGAGTCCAAATGAGGAGCGGTTTTCGGCCACGCGATCGTGATCGAACGACCGAGAGCATGGAGGGGAGTTAGATGGGTTTTGGGCCACTTTGGAAGGGGTGTTGGGCTGCAAACAAAAGAGGGCTTTTACGGTTACCCGGTTAACCGTTGGAGTATCAAACGACCTCCAAATGGCACGAAACTTGACAGGCGGTCTACCGGTGCTATACCAAGACCGCTTGGCAAACCTCGGGCCATTCCGAGAAAGTTTAACACCCGCACAAGAGAAGAGGCAAAAAGGGGACGCCGGATGACATAGGAGTGCCGGATTGCAAAACGGACAACGGGGAAAATGCTCGGATGCATGAGACGAACATCTATGCAAAATGAAATGCACATGATGACATGATATGAAATGCATATGATGACATGGCAAAGTGCAACACGCAAGCAAATGACATGGCAATGACAGCGAATAACTGGCAGACACCTGGCGCAACGAATCCAGGGCGTTACACCCGTGGCCGCGACAGGACGGATAATGATGCCGCACACAAGTCAGCACATGATTTACGTGAGCTCGTGGACAAAAAACATGGTATGGCCAGGTCCATCTATGGATCTAGGAAGCGTGCTCCGGGGCAGGATCACAACCATCAAAACGATCATATCGATCGAATACCAGTTCGGAATCCACACCAAACACAACAACCGTCGACAGCATGCCATGACACATCCAAATACAGGGGTGTTGCGCACCCCCTGTGCTTCACCGATGAGGTGCTGGATCATGAATTTCCAGAGGGATTTAAACCCGTGAATATAGAGGCATACGACGGAACGACAAACCCTGGGGTCTGGATTGAGGACTTTATCCTCCACATCCACATGGCTCGCGGAGATGATCTCCACGCCATAAAATACCTGCCCTTCAAGTTGAAAGGACCACCTCGGCACTGGTTGAAAAGCCTCCCAGAAAACTCAATTGGAAGTTAGGAGGAACTTGAGGATACTTTCAGGGAAAATTTTCAAGGGACCTATGTCCGACCTCCGGATGCAGACGATTTAAGTCATATAATCCAACAACCCGGAGAGTCAGCCCGTAAGCTTTGGAACAGATTTCTCACTAAGAAGAATCAAATCGTCGACTGCCCGGATGCCGAAGCCTTAGCGGCTTTCAAGCACAGTATCCAAGACGAATGGCTCGCCAGACACCTCGGTCAAGAAAAGCCGAGGACAATGGCAGCCCTAACAAGCCTTATGACCCGCTTCTGCACGGGCGAGGACAACTGGTTGGCCCGTAGTGGCACCAGCGACCTAGGCACATCTAAAATAAGGGATGGTAATGGGAAGCCACGACGCAATAAAACAAGCGACGAAACAATGAAGACAACCCAGATAACACGGCGGTCAATGCCGGATTCAGGGGCTCTCGACCCGGTCAATGAAAAATCCATTTAAAGGCAGTAGAGATGGACCATCCAGCCTAAATAAGATTCTGGACAGATTATGTCAAATTCATGGCACCCCCGAAAAACCTGCAAATCACACCCACAGAGAATGCTGGGTTTTCAAGTAGGCCTGCAAGCTAAACGCCGAACACAAAGGGAGGGAGACGCCAAGTGAAGACGAGGATGAGCCTCGCCAGCCGAACACTGGGGGACAGAAAAAATTCCCACCAGAAGTCAAAACAGTGAATATGATTTACGCAACTCACATACCAAAGAGAAGGCGCAAACCCGTACTCCGAGACATATACGTTGTAGAGCCCGTCGCCCCCAAGTTCAATCCTTGGTCGGCCTGCCCGATCACCTTTGATCGCAGGGATCATCCAACTAGTATCCGGCACGGAGGATCGGCTGCCTTGGTGCTCGATCCAATAATTGACGGATACCATCTAACCCGAGTCCTTATGGACGGCGGCAGTAGTCTCAATCTGATATATCAGGACACTGTCCGCAAAATGGGGATAGACCCGTCAAGAATCAGCCAAAGCAATACTACCATTAAAGGAGTAATACCAGGCGTAGAGGCCCGCTGCACGGGCTCTCTAGTACTAGAGGTTGTATTCGGTTCTCCCGATAAATTCCGAAGCAAAGAACTAATCTTCGACATTGCTCCATTCCGAAGCGGCTATCACGCACTACTCGGAAGAACGGCCTTCACTCATTTCAATTCAGTGCCGCACTACGCTTATCTTAAACTTAAGATGCCCGGTCCACGTGGCATCATCACAGTTAGCGGAAATACAGAGCGTTCCCTACGCGCGGAAGAATATGTGGCGGCTCTAGTAGCCGAACACTGAGCGGCCCTCCAACCAGAATAAATGATCGGTCGTCAAGACCACGGATACAGTTAGACAAGTCCAGCCCACCGCCGGTGGTAACAACCCAGATAAACCTGAGCTTGGGTCTATGGATATACCCCCATAGGTGGTGCTAGGGGCTGCCCGCATGTAGAAAAGCCCATAGTTCGGCTTCACCCTATTAATACAATAACAGATTCCATTTTCATGGTTCGTTTAGAATAACCAACTTTTCGCACGAAATCTTTCACCTGGATTTTTCCTTTTTACAGATGATCATCGTGCTACGCCCTTCCAGGATACGGCACAATGGAGACAAAGGCGCAGACGTGCAGCAGGGCCCCGCTCAAAGGTTTCTTTTTAGATTAAGACCCCGCGTAAACCTTTTTTTCTAATGTCTCTTGTTGCTTCATACCCTTCGGACACTTAACACAACCGGGAGGTATACTGGCGTTATTGGCATTTCATCACGCCAGACTAATGCATGTACCTGGAAACTCAGGGCTCATTATCGAGGGCGTTACTCAGCCCAGTATATGTTGTAAAGTCCGAATACCTTAGGGAGTGTCCGGCGTCGCGAGTTTGGCCTTATATGCATCAGCTCTGAATCATGTCTTTGGTCAATAGTTGGGTTTGCCCGGCTCCCATGTTTTGCTACCTTACGTTCCGCTCTACCGGCTAAGGTGGCACCGGAGAACTACTGCGATTGTGCCCTGGTTCATCTGGATGAGCACCTTAGTAGAGAAAGCCAAAAACTGACTGTCATGATATAGCGCGAGACTGGTCAACCACTCGATGACTCAGCGGGATCTTCGCGATTCCTCCACATTAACGAAGGACCGGTTTCCCGGTAATGTACGTACGCGCACCGTATTCGGATGACCGCGGAAGTACCAGGGGCTATATAGTAGCCCTGCCGTCAACTCCTATGGCTAAGTGAAAGTGTTAAAGCTATATAGTCTGATTGCCTGGTTTGCCGCGCTATCACCTCCTTAGCAGACCAAGACAGTGGATCAAGTGTGATTACGCGCTTTTTGGAACACCCCCGCATTATATGCGTGGGGGCTGAAGCCGACGACTGCAAACTTTCAGGTTATATACATGCATAAACGGCCGCACAGGAGGCACTATAATACTTTCGGGCAAAAGTATAAACGCAGCCTTTATAATCAAAATAGCATTGTTTTTACAATTCAGATACATGTCACTCGAACATGGTACTCTTCGAGCACTGAGCCTCTATTACACGGGGGCCTTCTAGGATTTCTTCAAAATAGTGCTCGGCCGGGTCCTGGCCTCCCGCCGGACCCCGGGTTGCAATAGCGGTGGCCTCCATCCCTGTCCAGTATGTTTTAACACGGGCAAGAGCCATCCGCGCACCCTCTATGCACGCCGACCTCTTCACAGCGTCGATATGCGACACAGCACCAAGGAATTGTTGCACTAAACCAAAATAAATGTCCGGCCTTGGTCCCTTCAGCCAAATATGATCCACGACAAAACTTATAGCAAGCCCGGACAACCTATGGAGTTCGGCCCATGCGGCCATCTTTTCATTCAACGGCAGCGGACGCGTCGGGGCACTGAACTGCGACCAGAACAGCCTTTCCACCCCATGATCTTTCCGATCTTTGAAAAACTCTGTCGCATCAGCAGCACTCTTTGCCAGGTCCACATACGTGTCTGCAACACTCCATAACTGATCCAGAGGGGCATACTTTGGATCTCCGAAGTTCATCCGCAACAAAAAGGGCCTCCAGCCGTGATATTTCCAGCTTCACGAAGCTCCTCCCTTATTCCTCTAATTTCAGAGCGAGTTTACTTGGCTGCCTCCAAGACCTTCTTCAGGTCAGCCGCTTTCGCTTGGTTTTCCTTTTCAAGGAGCTCATAGTGGCTGGCGGCATCTTTCAGCTCAACAGCCATCTTGGCTATCTTATCTTCGCTCGGGTGATGAGCAGCCTGTTCGGCTCTTAACTCTTCGACCGCCTTTAGGGTGGCCGCATCACTTATCCTGGATTGCTCCTTGGCTTGGGCGAGTTCCGCCCGAAGGGTCTCCACGGCAGCAGCTCCATCTGCAGTCACAGCATAGTATAGATACTAGCATAATGCTCCTCTTAATATTTGCTGACTACACGAATATACATACCCTGTGCCTCGTCAAGCCGCCTGTTCACAAGCACGATGTCGGCATCCGCCACGTCAAGTTGCCGCTTCAGCTCGGCCAAATCAACAGTCCAGCTAGCCGCTGGACCCTCAGCCGCCTGCAAATGGAAGCAGCACGATCATTACCTGGGACTATGATCCTCCGTTTGCCACCTCTGGATGGCAACCAGAGTCTCAGGGGCTACTATCTATACAGAGCACACCTAGCGTGTGTGGTACCGTCAAAAATACATATATTATTTTGCGTACCTCAAAGCCTCATAGCATGCTCGTAAAAGCTTCATTCAAACCGCTTTTGGGGGATGAAATCCTCTCAACCACCATACCCATTAAGGTACGATGCGCCTCTGAGATAGCCACTTGCTCCAGAAGACCCGTCAGTGTGTCCAATTGAGTGCCGGATAATCCCAAACTCTTTCTATTGCTCTCCTTGGGAACCGAATACTCTAGACTTCGGGCAGCCGAAGTGTTAACTTCTGGCCTTGGCGGATCAGGAGGAATCCTCTGTGACGACTCCTCGGGGTCGTCCGCCCCATGTGGCGGTGTAAGGGCATTCTTGTCCCTAAGTAGTTTTGATGATTGATGACAATGCCTTTGCGGACTAATCGTGTGTATTGAGCTTTTTAGATACATCACGACTAAACACAAGACGATTTGATGCCCCTTGAAGATTATTGAAGACGGCGTTTCTCTACTATTCGGTTCGGTGGAGTTGAGTCGTAGGAGAGTCGTACTATTAAGAGGGGGTCCGCTTTGGAAAGGTTTGGGTGGAATCTCACATACACGTTCCCTTTTGCACCGCCTTTCCTCGAGCTCCTTGGAGTGTTCCTCCGTCTCACCTTGTCTCTGTGATTTGAAGGCCTCCGCCTTGCTCTTCTCAGGCTAGCGGTAGTACTGCTCTTTTGAGCGGTACTACCGCAGGAGCCAGCGGTAGTACCGGGCTCCGGCACGGTAGTACCGTAGGCTCCCACGGTAGTACCGCTCCTCACAGCGGTAGTACCGCGAGCTCTGGTCTGGCACCGCTGCTCAAGCGGTGGTAGGCGCGGATGTAATTTTTTACATCCGCGCTCCCTGCGGTAGTACCATGCTGCGGCGCGGTAGTACCGTGATGCCAGGCCAGGTTCAGTAGCAGGAGCGGAGGTAGGGGCGGATGTAATTTTTTACATCCGCACCTTTCACAGTAGTACCGCACCCGTGGTCGTGGTAGTTCCGTGTCAGATTTTTGCACGACAATTTCTCAGCGGACGTAGTCACGGATGTATTTTTTTACATATGTGCCTACCGGGCCTGGCCTATGGCTGTCTTGCGGTAGTACCGCATGGGTCCGTGGTAGTACCGCTCCTGCGGATCTACCGCGCCCTGTTAGTGCTCCTTTTGTCAGGTCTAGTCTCTGCCGTGCCCACGGTAGTACTGCGGTTCGCCGTTGTAGTACCGCAGGCCCTTGCGGTAGTACCGCGCCTGTGGTGCAGTAGTTCCGTGGGTCGCGGGCTGAGTGGTGGGTAACGGTTGAAATTGTCCCCCCACTATAAATGGGGGTCTTCTTCTCCAAGAAGACCCACCTCTTCTATCCCTAAGCTCCATTGTTGCTCCAAGCTCCATTTTTGCCCGATCTCTCTCCCTAGCCAATCAAACTTGTTGATTTGCTCGGGATTGGTTGAGAAGGCCCCGATCTACACTTCCACCAAGAGAAATTTGATTCCCCCCACTTATCCCTAGCAGATCTTGTTACTCTTGGGTGTTTGAGCACAATAGACGGTTGAGGTCACCTCGGAGCCATAGTCCATTGTGGTGAAGCTTCGTGGTGTTGTTGGGAGCCTCCGATTAAGTTGTGGAGATTGCCCCAACCTTGTCTGTAAAGGTTAAGTCGCCGCCTTCAAGGGCACCAATAGTGGATTCACGGCATCTCGCATTGTGTGAGGGCGTGAGGAGAATACGGTGGCCCTAGTGGCTTCTTGGGGAGCATTGTGCCTCCACACCGCTCTAACGGAGACGTACTTCCCCTCAAAAGGAAGGAACTTCGGTAACACATCCTCGTCTCCACCGGCTCCACTCTTGGTTATCTCGCGCCTTTACTTTTGCAAGCTTACTTGTGTTGTTTCCCTTGCTTGCTCGTGTGCTTGTTGTTGCATCATATAGGTTGTTCACCTAGTTGCATATCTAGACAACCTACTTTGATGCAAAGTTTAATTTGGTAAAGAAAAGCTAAAAATTGTTAGTTGCCTATTCACCCCCCCCCCTCTAGTCAACTATATCGATCCTTTCAATTGGTATCAGAGCCTCGTCTCTTTATTAAGGACTTTGCCGTCTGAAGAGTATGGTTGACACCGTAGACGGTGGGGGGAGGAGCACTCCGGTGTGAATCCGATCTCGTCTACGGGTAATGGGGAAACCGCGGTGTCCCGTGAGGAATTCAATGTGGCCTTGGACACATTGAAAACCTCCATGACAACCACGGTTGAAAGCATGTTTAATAAATTCTTAGAAGGACTTAAACTACCTACCTCGCCATTGAAAGTGGGTGATCCCGCTAACAAGGTGATGGATGCTAACTCCGACAAGGGGGAAGCTAATAGTGAGAAGGGTCCTTCTACTAGTGGTAGGAATGGCACCGGCGTCTTTGCCCATGTGGAACCTCCAATTTATGGAGGACCAATTCCCTCTACTCATTTAAATCATGCCGGTCCTCCTCCTAAGATTGTGAAAAATGAGGATTTTGATTCTTGGGTGTCTCGCTTCAAGCGTCATTTAAATCATGTGAATACTAATCTTTGGAGAATCATTGAAGAAGGTTTCTATCCACATGACCGAAGCAACTTCACTCCGAGAGAAGTGGTGGATAATCAATTCAATGAGAGTGCTTTCTTCATCATCCAAGATGCAATCCTTCCCGAAGATCTCCCTCATCTTCGACCTCATGCCATGGACAAAGACGCATGGCAATGCGTTGTGTCTCTCTATCGAGGAAGTGCTAGCATTCAACGCTCCAACTATGAAGTGGTGCAAGATGAAGCCGATGAGTTTGCAATGAAAGAAGATGAAGAACCTCGTGAGCTCTTTCGAAGAGTGACCAAACTCGCGGTCTCACTCCGAGATCATGGGAGCAAGGACACGGATGACAATTGGATCAAGCGCAAGTTCCTCAAGGCCATGATGCCCTACAACAAGGCCATGTCCTCCGTCATTCGTCAAAGACCGGACTTCCACTCCATGACCTCAAGTGAAGTGTTCGATGAGTTCATTGCAATGAGCATCTTGGACAAGATCGCCGACAATGTGGTGCTCCGTTCTCAAAGGGCAAAGAAGCCCAACCTTGCCTTGAAGGACAAGTGTAAGGGCATTTGTATCCCTTAAGTGTTTTGGTGATTGATGACAATGCTTTTGTGGACAAATCGTGTGCCTTGAGTTTCTCAGATACTTCATCACTAGGCACGAGACGATTCGGTGCCCCTCGGAGACTATTGAAGTCGGCGTTGTTCTACGTTTCTCTTTGGTGGATTTGAGTCGTAGGAGAGCCGTACTATTAAGAGGGGGTCCGCGTCGGAAAGGTTTGGGTGGAATCAACACGTACACTTGTCCTACCTTTCCTTGCACTTTGGAGCATCTCTTCGTTATCCTAGTTGTGCCTAAATCTAACGGCTACTGCTGTACTTGCGGTAGTACCGCAAGCACCAGCGGTAGTACCGTTGTGGGTCACGGTAGTACCACTCCTCTGGAGCCTTAGTACCGTGGCTCCCAGGCCTAGTGCCGCTCCGGTAAGGTAGTGGGGGCAGATGTATTTTTTTACATCTGCGCTCCCACGGTAGTACTGCTCGTCCAGCGCGGTAGTACCGCGAGGGCCCACGGTAGTACCGCTCCCCAGGAGTCGTAGTACCGTGGCCCTCCTACCTAGTACCGCCGCGTCACGGTAGTAGGAGAGGATGTAATTTTTTACATCTGCGCCTCAACGGTAGTACCGCACCTCGTGCGCAGTAGTACCGCGTCGGATTTTTGCACTGCCTCATTTTCAGCGGAAGTAGGCACGGATGTAATTTATTTCATCCGCGCTCTTCATAGGAAATGACTTTCCTGCCTTGCGGTAGTACCGCAAGGGGGAGCGGTAGTACCGCGCAAGCGGTAGTACTGCACCCAAGTCGGGCAAGTCCCGGCCTCTGCTGTTGCCCCTGGAGCGGTAGTACCGCTTGTCGCAAGCTGAACATGTGGATAACGGTTGGATCTTTCCCATGACTATATAAGGGGCGTCTCCTACCTCTAGTTGACTACCTCTTCCATCTCTAAGCTCCATTGTTGCTCCAAGCTCCATTTTCGCCCGATCTCTCTCCCTAGCCAATCAAACTTGTTGATTTGCTCGGGATTGGGTGACAAGGCTCCGATCTACACTTCCACCAAGAGAGATTTGTTTCCCCCCACTTATCCCTAGCGGATCTTGTTACTCTTGGGTGTTTGAGCACCCTAGACGGTTGAGGTCACCTCGAAGCCATACTCCATCGTGGTGAAGCTTCGTGGTGTTGTTGGGAGCCTCCAATTGTTGTGGAGATTGCCCCAACCTTGTTTGTAAAGGTTCGGTCGCCGCCTTCAAGGGCACCAATAGTGGAATCACGGCATCTCGCATTGTGTGAGGGCGTGAGGAGAATACGGTGGCCCTAGTGGCTTCTTGGGGAGCATTGTGCCTCCACACCGCTCTAACGGAGACATACTTCCCCTTAAGAGGAAGGAACTTCGGTAACACATCCTCGTCTCCACTGGCTCCACTCTTGGTTATCTCGTGCCTTTACTTTTGCAAGCTTAGTTGTGTTGTATCCCTTGCTTGCTTATGTGCTAGTTGTTATTGCATCATATAGGTTGCTCACTTAGTTGCACATCTAGACAACCTATTTTGTTGCAAAGTTTAATTTGGTAAAGAAAAGCTTAAAAATTGCTAGTTGCCTATTCACCCCCCCCCCCTCTAGTCAACCATATCGATCCTTTCACCAAGGTTAGTGTGGAAGAAGAGGAAGATGAGGAGAGCAACCCCGAAGACACGAAGTATGATTATCATGAGCACATGGCTCTTGCTTCAAGACAATTTTGGAGCAAGAAGAATACAAGACCCAACTTCAACAAGAACAACTCAAGTGGCTTCAAGGGCAAGCAACGAGTTAGAACTTGCTTCAACTGTGGCAATGTGAGTCATTTCATTGCGGATTGTCCTTACGATAAGCGGGAAGACAATGGTGGCAAGTTCATCCGAAAAGACAAAGCCAAGTCCTTCCCCAACAAGAACAACTTCACCAAGAAGACTCCTACTCGTGGGTTGGTGGTTCAAGAAGAATACCATGAGGATGACTGTCGGTGTCAAAACCGGCGGATCTCGGGTAGGAGGTCCCGAACTGTGCGTCTAGGCGGATGGTAACAGGAGACAAGGGACACGATGTTTTTACCCAGGTTCGGGCCCTCTTGATGGAGCTAAAACCCTACTCCTGCTTGATTGATATTGATGATATGGGTAGTACAAGAGTGGATCTACCACGAGATCAAGGAGGCTAAACCCTAGAAGCTAGCCTATGGTAAGATTGTTGTTGTCGTGTCCTACGGACTAAAACCCTCCGATTTATATAGACACCGGAGAGGGCTAGGGTTACACAGAGTCGGTTACAATGGTAGGAGATCTACATATCCGTATTGCCAAGCTTGCCTTCCACGCCAAGGAAAGTCCCATCCGGACACGGGACGAAGTCTTCAATCTTGTATCTTCATAGTCTTGGAGTCCGGTCGATGATGATAGTTCGGCTATCCGGACACCCCCTAGTTCAGGACTCCCTCAGTAGCCCCTGAACCAGGCTTCAATGACGACGAGTCCGGCGCGCATATTGTCTTCGGCATTGCAAGGCGGGTTCCTCCTCCGAATAATTTATAGAAGATGGTGAACACCAGGATAGTGTCCGGCTTTGTAAAATGAATTCCACGTACCACCGTAGAGAGAATAAAATTCACACAAGTTCAATCTACTGACGTGTTTTGTGGCGTGACGTCACACCACAACCAAGCCTTTACTTGAATCGTTTTTATTATACCACCTCAGCGCGTTTAGCGAAGCGGTTTCTTTGGCACGTCTTGTCGAAGTAGAGATCGTGTTCCCCTTATTCCGGGATTCCCATCAATACAGACATGGGTAACCCAACCGTGCCATTGATTGCGGCGCTTGGGAGATAAGCGAGTTTTACCAGGCCGGTGGGGACGCATAGTTTCGTCCGTCCATATATAAGGGGATAAGGGTCCACCTTTTTACCTACGCCTTCTTCCTCCTTTGCTTATCCATCTCCGCGCACTCGAGCTCCAGCGCCCAAGTCCGCACATCTCGCCTCGACCTTCTCCAGCCATGTCCGGAGCGGGAGGCAAGTGGATGGCCTCCTCCGTAACAGAGGGGCACATCAAGAAGCTGTGCAGCACCGGATATCTGTCCAGCGACATCGCGCACCGGCTCCCCGGCGAGGGGCAGCTCATCCCCATCCCCGGGCCCCATGAGAGGGTGGTATTCCTTCCCCATTTCCTCTGCGGACTGGGTTTCCCACTTCACCCCTTTGTCCGGGGGCTCATGTTCTACTACGGCCTGGATTTCCACGATCTGGCCCCGAATTTCATCCTCAACATCTTGGCGTTTATCGTCATGTGCGAGGCTTTCCTCGGCATCCAGCCCCACTTTGGCTTGTGGCTAAAGACCTTCAATGTCAAGCCAAAGGTTGTGCAGGGCAGCCAAGCGGAGTGCGGAGGCACCATGGTGGGCAAGATGCCCAACGTCACTTGGCTCGAGGGCGCCTTTGTGGAAACCATCAAAGGGTGGCAGTCGGGGTGGTTCTACATCACCGAGCCGCGTGACCCTGAATGGGCAGCGGCCCTCGAATTCAGATCTGGCATTCCCACGCGGCTCACTTCCTGGAAAGAGAAGGGCCTGCAGTGGGGCGATTCGGAAGAGCTGACCGGACTCCAATCCTGTCTCCAAACCCTGGTGAACAAGAAGCTCAAGCTTGTCAACGTGATCCAGGTCATGCTCATCCGCCGGATTCTCCCCTGCCAACAGCAGGACTTCAATTTGTGGGAGTTCGATCCGGCACAGCACCAAACCCTGAGCGGCCTCTTCGATACTACTTACGAAGATGCCTGGAGAGTGCTGTTCAAGGGCAGCGAGGCCCCCGCATCCGCTACTGAAGATCACGGATTCAGCTCGCAGCGTCCAGCTGGCGAGGTAAGCCATGTTATCCTTTATGGGACACTTGCTTTTCATGTTTTGACTTTATGCGGGATCTAAACTCCCAATGCCTTTAACAGGCCTGGCAGAAGACGTCCGGACAGGTTAACTATCCGGCTCTTCTTACAGAAGACCCAGCGGATGCCCGTTTAACAGGGCTGTTGGTCCCTGCACTTTACGTAGTGCGGGAGAAGAAGGCCAAGAAGAAGGCCACGGGAACCCGAAGGAGTTCCCGGCGTCAGGTGGTATCGGACTCATCGTCCGACGACTCCGAGGCGGACTCCTCCCACGAGGACGAGGAGGAGAAGAAAGAGGCCTCTCCCCCAGCGGGGGGAGAGAAGAAGAGGAAGGCCTCCCCAGCGAGGGAGGCCGAAGGGTCCAAGAAGGGAAGGACCCTTCCCCCGGACTGTTCCGCCAACGTCGGCGATGGTGACGAGGAGTGGCCCTCAAGGGCCAAGCCCCTGGCAAGATCGTAAGTATCCGGACTCCTAAATGATTTATAATATTTCTTTTTGTCGCATGGTATCTTTCTAATGCCGCATACAACCCTGTAGTCCGCCCAAGGACGATCTTCCCGCTTCGTCGAGCGGGTCTTTGGGCACATCGGATATGGATTCTCTTCCGACCGCCTCCACCCCCCGCGATGCCGACGATGCCGAGGTAGGATCCCGGGAAGAGACCCACTAGGAGGAGGAGGCCCCGGAGGTGCCGCAAGGCAACCTCCCAGACTTTGCACCGGACTCTGCGCCGGAACCTGCAGTGGTTCCGGAGTCCGGCGGCGGCCCCTTCGTAAGAAGGGCACGACTGTGACACCAGTGGCCTCCGTCCAACCGGAGGCGCCGGATACTTTGTTGGAGGCGCTCAATAGCACTTCCATCGAAGAAGAACACCGCACTATCATGAGTGCGGTGATTCAGAAGGTTCTGTTCGCCAAGAGCGGGCTGGCCGAAGCCTGCAGCAGCCTTCTAACAGGCTTTGAGGTAAGAATTTTAATATGTGTAAAATAGTATCGCATAGACAGTAGCCCCTGATGCTCGGTTCGGTGTTCGGAAAGAAAAACCGGACTGAGGATCTAAAAATATATACTCAGGAGTCTTAAAAAATATGTCAATATGGGATTGCAGGCTGCGCTGCTGACCTCTGCCGCACTGATTGCGGAGGTCAATGCTTTGAAGCAAAGCCTCGAGCGGTCCGAGAGCGAGCTCGGCCGTGCCAAGAAGCAGCTCGAGCACCAGGAAGGTGAGTAACACCTTATTAAAGTTGTACCTTACAGAAAAGGATTTTGTTGCAAGAGGAATGACAAGGATAACATGGGTACTCCAGGGGCCACGAACAAGGTGGCGACCCTGAAGGAGGCGGCGTCTGCGGCCGAACGCAATGCGGCTACGGAACGAGCCGAGCGAGAGAAACAGGAGGCACGGGTGGCGGAGGTACAGCAAGAGCTCCAGGCTCTCGTGGAAAAACATGAGAGTTTGGAGCACGACTCGAAGACTCAAGAGTCCGAGCTTGCATCGGCTCTTGAGAGTGCCAACCGCTAAGGCCGAAGCCCACAAGGCCCTCTAGGAAATCGAGGCGTTGAAGAAAATAGCGGCAGGTAAGGCATTTTTCATGCAAAGCAAGCATGTGAATGTGAATTACCTATTACTTACCCGAATTCGGAGCTCTCCAGGAGCGTTCGCAGATCTGCCCCGCAGCGTGTCCGATGCTGCCACTTTCTACAGGGCCGAGGAGGGGAGCTCGACGGAGAAGGTCTTATGGTCTCAGTATGCTGAGGCCGGACATCCGGTGCCCCTTAGCGACCAGCTGAAGTAGCTGGTCGAGCTCCACAAGGTGGCCGAACAGGTCATGAAGGGCCTCATAGTTCGGCTGTGGCCCAAGGAGGCCATGCCTGGGAGCTACTTCGGCCTGGTGCGGCGGCTGGTGGATGCGTGTCCATGGGTTGAAGTCGTCAAGCGCTCCGCCTGCATTGAAGGTGCCCGTCGGGCCCTTGCCCGTGCAAAGGTGCACTGGGGCAGGATGGACGCTGAGAAGTTTGTGACGGACGCACCACCGATGGGCAAGGAGTATCGTACGCCCGAGATGTATTATAAGAGTGTCCTGAAGGGTGCCCGCATGATTGCGGGTGAGTGCTCCAAAGATGTAATATTTGAGTAGACTCGCATTTTGTTATCCTGTGCGCTGAAAACTTTGTTCATATGCGCTAAGCAACGCTTATTGATTTAAAATATCACCTTCTGTGCGGCCGTTTATCAAATCAGAGAGATGGCAAGTCGTCGGCTTTAGCCCCCATGCCAGAGTGCTGGGGTGTTCGGGATAAACTTGAGCGCTCTTGTTCCCATTTTTGGGTCCATCTAGGGAGGTGCTCAACACAACGAACAAGGCAACCGGACTTATAGTGCTTGAACACTCTCACTTAGCCATAGAATTCTATAATTTTAAATTTCAGCGAAGCCCCTAGTGTTCGGAAGGCCGAATTCGGGGAGCTATCCACGCCTGGGCCGGACAAAGCCGGTTCCTCTCTCTAAGCGGCATAAGTCTTTAGGGACTCGAAAAACCTCTCGAACAGCGACCGGCTCTCGCCTCATCATGACGGTCAGTTTTAGCTTTCTCCATTGAGGCGCTCGCCCAGCTCAACTGGGGCGCAATCGCAGTGGTTCTCCCAGTGCTACCTTAGCCGATACAACGGAACATAAGGTACCAAAACATGGGAGCCGGGCAAACCCAACTATTGACCCAAGACATGATTCGGAGCCGATGCATATAGTGCTATAAGTTCGGGGTGCCGTACTTGTGAAAGTGTTCGGACTTGTCACACCATAATGTGGGGAACTTAAGCCCCTGGTGTATTTAGCCGTACCAAAGTGTACGGATGCAACATGTCGTAAATGAACGTATGTATAAAAAAGGAGTGCGATTATAAGCAAAAAGCGATGTATTGTTTATTCAAAGAATACTGCCTTGAATGCAGAACGATACAAATAGTGCGATAAGCAAGGGGTGGAACTATTAGCATGTCCCCCTCCAGGGGTAGGCTGCGGAATGGTGTATAAAACAAGTATAATGCTCATAATGGAGACCACCTGAATATTCGTCGTAGCTTTTATCCTTCCCTGGTTGTTGCATCGTAAGTTCGGCAGGTCTGCTGCCGGACAGGGCCTCTGGTAAATGGAGTCCTGTCGATAAAAAAAAGGAAAGAAAAAAGATGACACACTGGGGAGCCCTTGGTGTGGTTGAGCCGCACTCTGGGCCTGTCGTGGTCGTGCCCCTCCCCCTATGCCCATGGTATCTTCAGGGCGTAATGATGTACGCGAGGGACTAGTCTTGCGATTTTGCAAGGGCTGGGGTTGGGGCCGCATTGCTACACGTGCTCGGAACGTGCCATGTGGTCTTGTTGTAGGTTACTCTGGGCGCGTTTAGCCGTGCCCGGTCGCTTAACGGCCGGACTCGAGAATTGCCTTAAGAGGTTGTTCTGTACTTCTGCCGCGAGAGCCGCTGTGTGTTCCTCCATTCGGAGGGAGCGTTCAGTGTTTTCGTTGACCGTGATGACTCCTCGAGGGCCTGGCATTTTGAGCTTGAGGTATGCGTAGTGCGGCACCGCGTTGAACTTTGCAAACGCGGTCCGTCCGAGCAGAGCGTGATAGCCGCTGCGGAACGGAACTATGTCGAAGATTAACTCCTCGCTTCGGAAGTTATCGAGGGATCCGAAGACCACTTCCAGTGTAACTGAGCCTGTACAATTGGCCTCTACACCTGGTATGATGCCTTTAAAGGTCGTTTTCGTGGGTTTAATCCTTGAGGGGTCTATGCCCATCTTGCGCACTGTATCCTGATAAAGCAGGTTCAGGCTGCTGCCGCCGTCCATCAGGACTCTGGTGAGGTGAAATCCATCGACGATTGGGTCTAAAACCAATGCGGCGAATCTGCCATGGCGGATGCTGGTGGGGTGGTCCCTTCGATCAAAAGTGATCGGGCAGGAGGACCATGGGTTAAACTTCGGGGCAACTGGCTCCATCGCGTATACGTCCCTGAGTGCACGCTTCCGCTCCCTCTTGGGTATGTGGGTTGCGTATATCATGTTCACCGTCCGCACTTGTGGGGGGAAACCCTTCTGTCCTCTATTGTTCGGCGGCCGGGTCTCTTCCTCGTCATCGCTATGCAGCCCCTTGTCATTGTTTTCGGCAATTAACTTGCCTGCCTGTTTGAATACCCAGCAATCCCTGTTGGTGTGATTAGCTGGCTTTTCAGGGGTGCCGTGTATCTCGCAAGAGCGGTCGAGTATTCGGTCCAAATTAGACGGACCCGGAGTAGTTCTTTTGAATGGCTTTTCCCCTGACCGGGTTTGGAGCCTCTGAATCCGGCTTTGACTGCCGTATCCTCGGTGTTATCACCGTTAACGCGGCGTTTGTTTTTGTTGCGACGCGACCTGCCATTGCGGTCCTTGATATCTGGACTGCCAGAATTTTTGCTGAGGTTGTTACTGCGGGCTAGCCAGCTGTCCTCTCCCGCGCAGAAGCGGGTCATGAGTGATGTCAGGGCTGCCATGGATTTCGGCTTTTCCTGTCCTAGGTGCCAGGCAAGCCACTCGTCGTGGATGTTATGTTTGAAGGCTGTGAGGGCCTCTGCATCCGGACAGTCGACGATTTAATTTTTCTTTGTTAAGAACCGTGTCCAGAATTATCTGGCCGATTCGGCTGGCTGCTGAATTATGTGGCTTAGGTCATCGGCGTCTGGTGGTCGCACATATGTGCCCTGGAAGTTGTCAAGGAATGCGGCTTCCAGGTCCTTCCAACACCCAATTGATTCTACTGGCAAGCTGTTAAGCCAATGTCGAGCTGGTCCTTTAAGCTTGAGTGGGAGATAGTTGATGGCGTGAAGATCGTCACCGCGGGCCATGTGGATATGGAGGAGATACTCTTCGATCCAAACCGCGGGGTCTATTGTGCCATCGTAGGATTCAATATTCACGGGTTTGAACCCTTCGGGGATTTGATGATCCATTACTTCATCTGTGAAGCATAGTGGGTGTGCGGTGCCTCTGTATTGGGCTATATCACGACGTAGCTCAAACGAGCTTTGTCTATTGTGTTCGGCCCGGCCGGACTTGCTGTATCCGGCGTGACGGTTATCGTCGCATGTCATGGGGCGCCCACGCGATCCGTAGATCGATCTTGATTGTCTTGCCTTATCCTCCAATATATCTCGCAAGTCCGGAGTGTTCCCCTGTGGCTTTGTGCTTTTCGAGCGATGCCGGGGTACGGTTCTAGTGGAGGGCCTAAAGGCCTCTCTTTCGCGGCCACGAGGTGGTCGGTCAGCCGTATTGTGCGCTGGTGATGCAGGTTTATATGCCTCCTCCTCTAATCGGGGGAGCAACTTGCATTTGGGGTAGCTTTTGGAGGGGCGTTCGAGTTCATGCTCTTCGGCCGCAAGGACTTCAGTCCACCTGTCGGCTAGCAGATCTTGATCAGCTCTAAGCTATTGCTGCTTTTTCTTTAGGCTGCTTGCCGTGGCCATAAGCCTGCGTTTAAAACGCTCTTGTTCGACGGGATCCACAGGCACGACGAATTCATCGTCGTCGAGGCTTGCCTCGTCTCCAGAGGGAGGTATGTAATTATCCTCCTCTACCTCTGTGTCTGCCGCTCTCTCATGAGGGCTGGCTTCTGCGTCCTCCTGCGCTGAATCTTGCTGGAGGGGGTTGTCTTCGGCACTGTCCGGGGTGTTATTGTCTCCGGTGCCGGAATCTTCATTCTTGCTGTGGCGGGATTTAGAGCGGCGCCGCTGACGCCGGCGCTTAGGCTGTTTCTTGGAGGGGTCTTCCTCCGCTGTTTCCTCGCCATTCCCATCCTTTGGGATATCCACCATGTATATGTCATATGACGAGGTGGCCTTCCAGTGCCCTGTAGGCGCTGGTTCTTGGTCGTCTCCGGCACCGTTGTCCATACCGTCGATGTCTTCGGAGTCGTAGTCTAGCATGTCGGTTAGATCGTCGAAAGTGGCTACAAAGTGGGTGGTGGGTGGGCTTTGAATTTCTTCGTCGTCCGCATCCCAACCGTCCTAACCGCAGTTCGGCCAGGGCTCTCCCGATAACGAGAGATACTTTAGCGAATTCAGGATGTCGCCGAAAGGTGAGTGTTGAAAGATGTCCGCGGCGGTGAACTCCATGATCGGCGCCCAATCGGATCCGATTAGAGGGGGCGCGGGAGGTTCGGAGTCCGGCGAGGAGTCCGGCACCTCAGAGTCACGAGCTTCGCAAGGGAAAAGATCGGTATTTGGCTCCATCGCCGTGGATGTAGCAGCCCCCGAGGCGGTGTCTAGCCACTCATCCTCGATCTGCGCAGTCAATTCTGAATTTTAAGGGTCGGAGCGGACTCATGTGTGGCCTCCAGGGAACTGTCCGGCAGCAGAGCTAAATCATGCCCATCGAGACAGTGCGGCGCGCTCGGTTGTGGCTCGAATCCATCGAAGATCAAGTCTCCGTGGATGTCAGCCGTGAAGTTCAGACTTCCAAATCTGACCTGATGGCCAGGGGCGTAGCTTTCAATCTGCTCCAGATGGCCAAGCGAATTGGCCCACAATGCAAAGCCGCCGAATACGAAGATCTGTCCAGGGAGAAAAGTCTCACCCTGGACCGCGTCGTTGTTGATGATCGAAGGAGCCATCAAGCCTATCGGTGACGACACAGAGGAACTCTCAATGAAAGCACCAATGTGGGTGTCAAAACTGGCGGATCTCGGGTAGGCGGTCCCGAACTGTGCGTCTAGGCGGATGGTAACAGGAGACAAGGGACACGATGTTTTTACCCAGGTTCGGGCCCTCTTGATGGAGGTAAAACCCTACTCCTGCTTGATTGATATTGATGATATGGGTACTACAAGAGTGGATCTACCACGAGATCAAGGAGGCTAAATCCTAGAAGCTAGCCTATGGTATGATTGTTGTTGTCGTGTCCTACGGACTAAAACCCTCCGGTTTATATAGACACTAGAGAGGGCTAGGGTTACACAGAGTCGGTTACAATGGTAGGAGATCTACATATCCGTATCGCCAAGCTTGCCTTCCACGCCAAGGAAAGTCCCATCCGGACACGGGACGAAGTCTTCAATCTTGTATCTCCATAGTCTTGGAGTCCGGCCGATGATGATAGTTCGGCTATCCGGACATCCCCTAGTCCAGGACTCCCTCAATGACGATGATGATGAAAATGGAGAAGCAATGGCCATGGCCTTTGTTGCCATTGCTACCACTCCCCGGGTGTCTCTCTTTGATTCACCCAACAAGAACATCACTGCCAAATGCCTCATGGCTAAAGCCTCTAACAAGGTAACCCCCAACATCAAAACCACCATCATTACTAATCCCTCTTTGGAGGGTTGCATTGATGAACATGATGGGTCTAATGAGGAAGTGAATGAATTTGAGTCATTTATGAGTAAGCTCAAGGGCAAATCCAAGAAGCACTTTATTGCTCTCTTGGAACAACTTGGTGAAGCCAATGACATGATCGAGGCTCACGAAGAAACCATCTTTAAGATGGAAGGTCATAGTCGTGACTATGCCGATGAGATATCGGATCTCTCTAATGCTCTTGAGGAAGAGCGTGGGCATCGTTTGACTCTTGAGGAGTCATACAACGATGACCATGCTAAGTTAAAGAAAGATCTTGATCATGCTCTTGTTGTGTCTCGTGTGCTAACTTCCGAGAAGGCTAAACTTGGGGTTGATCATGCTAGACTCAAGGAGGAGTTTGATATACTTGACAAGGCCCACAAGGTCTTGAAGGGTGCTCACGCTAACCTCAAGGAGTCTCTTGCTCAACTCCAAGTTAGCTAACCAAGGAAAAGGCCACCTTCCCTCATATGGTATTAATTGATAATGCATATGCTACTAACCCGTGTTCTGAGCATGTGCATCTTGTGGAGGAGAATGCCAAGTTGAAGGATCAACTTGAGAAAGGCCTTGTGACATGCATTCAAGGTGAGAAGAACCTCAACTACCTTTTGAGCAATCGAAAGGAAGTTGTGGCCAAGAAGAGAATTGGGTTTGCACCTAAGTCCAAGAATAAGAAGAAGAACGACAAGACCAAACGACCTCCTCCTCTCAAGCAAACTTTTGTGAAAGAGGGAGAGGGTACTCCTAAGGAGAAGAAGGAAAATGTGAAGGGCGTTGATGTCAAAAAGGGCAAAACCATCTCCTCCAACATAGCCGGCGACTTTAACCCGTCATATGTGTTGTGATGTGCTAGTGATGGACATGTTTATGCCAAATTTGTTGGTTCTCCTTATGAGTACATTGAGTGGTCTATTTGGGTTCCTAAGACCCTTGTTACTAACATCAAAGGACCACTAAATGGGTACCTAAAACCAAGCATTGATCTCTTGTAGGTGTTTGCTTCCGGTGGGGGATCATGGTTGCTCGATAGTGGAGCAACAAATCATATGACCAGGAGTAAGGACTTGGTGGTGGACGTGCAAAAGATTCCATCTATGCCCACCAATGTCGAGTGCGGTGATGCCTCACATTCTAAGGTATTGGGTCTTGGCAAGGTTGTCATTTCTCATGATCTAACGATCGAGAAAGTCATGCTTGTTGAGTCCCTTGCATACAATTTACTTTCCGTTCATCAACTTGTACTCATGGGCTTTGCCACTTTCTTTGACATTGATACCGTGGCCCTCTTGTGGAGCAAGACTCTTAAAGTAGCCTTTGTTGGGCATGTCGAGAACGGTCTCTATGTGATAAACTTTTCGGAGTGACCCACTAAGACCGCGACATGCCTAATGGCTAAAGTTGATGTGGGGTGGCTTTGGCATCGCCGTTTAGCCCACGTCAATATGAGATCTTTGCAAAGTCTTATCAAGGGGAACCATGTCCGTGGACTAACAAATGTTAGTTTTGCCAAAAATCGTGCTTGCAGTGCTTGTATTGAAGGAAAGCTTCATGAGAAGGCTCACCCTCCCACGACCATCATCTACTCGAAGAGACCCTTGGAGCTCCTTCACATGGATCTCTTTGGGCCCCATCATTTGATAGTCTTGGAGGTAGAAAGTATTGCTTGGTGATTGTGGATGATTATTCAAGATACACTTGGGTATACTTCTTCAAGAGGAAGAGTAAGACTCAACAAACCGTCATCGACTTTGCAAATGAAGCTCAACGTCAACATGATGCAAAGATCTTGACAATAAGAAGTGATAATGGCACCGAGTTCAAGAACTACACCTTGGATGAGTTTCTTAGTGATGAGGGGATCAAGCATCAATATGCTGCACCATATACCCCTCAACAAAATGGTGTAGCTGAGAGGAAGAACCGGACGTTGATGGATGCGGCAAGGACCATGATGGCGGAGTTCAAGTCTCCATACAACTTTTGGGCCGAAGCCATCAACACCGCATGTCATGCATCCAATCGGCTCTATCTCCGCAAAGGCTTGAACAAGACTCCTTATGAGATACTCACCGGCAACAAGCCCAATCTCAAGTACTTCTGGGTTTTCGGGTGTAAGTGTTTCATTCTCAAGAAAGGTGTTCGTTTGTCTAAATTTGAGGCTAGAGCTTATGAGGGCATATTTGTTGGTTATGCTACAAACTCTCATGCTTACCGTGTTCTCAACAAGTCCACCGGACTCATTGAGGAGACGTGTAACGTGGAGTTTGACGAAAATAACGGCTCCCAAGTGGAGCAAAGTGGTACTTGTGATGTAGGTGATGAAATTCCTCCCCAAGCCATAAGAAGAATGGGTATTGGTCATATTCTACCCATTAAGGAACCCCTTGTGGCCGAAGGAGAAGGACAATGCTCCACTCAAGTGGAGCCATCACCTCCCAAGACCCACACGCTTCCGAAGAACAAAGTGAAGGCCCTCAACCTCGTGAACAAGACCAAGGGCAAGATCAATCTCAAGATGGTGGTGAACCTCCAAATGATGCCCAAGGTCAAGTTCTCCCCCTCGAGCAAGTTCAAGATCATGAGCAAGCTCAAGATCAAGAACAAGCTCAAGACTGGCGCTCAAGATAATCAAGTTAACCCTCCTCCTTCCACATCTGAGGAAGAATTAGAGCGTCGTGCCGTGAAGATTGCTTCCAAGCTCACCACCAAAGGCCATCTCATGGAAAATGTGGTTGGAAGCCTAAGAAAAGGGGTAAGCACTCGTAGACAATTAGCAAACTATTGTGAACATCATGCGTTTGTCTCTTGTGTTGAACCCCAAAAGGTCTATGAGGCGCTCGAAGACTCGGATTGGCTCAATGCCATGCATGAAGAACTCAACAACTTTGAGTACAACAAGGTGTGGAGATTGGTGCCAAGGCCATCGGGGAACCACAACGTCATTGGAACCAAGTGTATTTTCAAGAACAAGCAAGATTCTCATGGGAACATCATTCGCAACAAGGCAAGATTGGTAGCACAAGGCTACTCCCAAGTCGAGGGTATCGACTACGGTGAAACCTTTGCTCCCGTTGCTCGTCCTGAATCCATACGTTTATTGATTGCTTATGCTTCCCATCACAACTTTAAGTTGCAACAAATGGATGTGAAAAGTGCTTTTCTTAATGGTCCTATTAATGAGTTGGTCTATGTCAAGCAACCACCCCGGGTTCGAGGACCCCTACTTCCCGGATCATGTGTATCAACTTGATAAGGCACTCTATGGCCTTAAACAAGCCCCATGTGCATGGTATGACCACCTTACCGAGTTGTTACAAGATCGTGGATTTGAGGTGGGGCAAATCGATCCCACTCTTTTTACTAAGAAGGTCAAAGGGGAGTTGTTTGTATGCCAACTATATGTTGATGATATTATCTTTGGTTCCCCTAACAAAGCTTTCAATGAGGAATTTGCCGCTCTCATGACCTCCAAGTTCAAGATGTCTTTGATGGGAGAGTTGAAGTTCTTCCTTGGTTTTGATATCAAACAAAGAAGAGAAGGTACCTTCATCAACCAAGCCAAATATAATCAAGACATGCTAAAAAGATTCAAGCTAAGTGATGTCAAGCCGGCTTCCACTCCAATGCCTACCAAGTGCCAACTTGACATTGATCCCAATGGTAAAGCGGTGGATCAAAAGGTATATCGCTCCATGTTTGGTTCCTTGCTTTACCTTTGTGCATCTAGACCGGATATCATGTTGAGTGTGGGAATGTGTGCACGGTTTCAAGCCGCACCAAAGGAAAGCCACTATGCGGCGGTCAAGCGAATCTTTTGATATTTCGCTCATACCCCAAACTTTGGCTTATGGTACCCAAGAGGGGCAAACTTCAAGCTTGAAGGATATACGGATTCCGATTGGGCGGGAGACAAAGTGGATAGGAAGTCCACTTCCGGAGGGTGCCAATTTCTTGGTTGCTCTTTGGTGAGTTGGTCTTCCAAGAAGCAAAGTTGTGTGTCTCTCTCGTCCATCGAAGCGGAGTATGTGGAGGCCGGTAGTTGTTGTGCACAACTCTTATGGATGAGGCAAACTTTAATAGAGTACGGTGTCATTTGTGACAAAGTGCCTCTTTGGTGTGATAATGAAAGTGCCATCAAGATTTCTCTCAACCCGGTGCAACACTTCAAGACGAAGCATATTGAGATTCGGTATCACTTCATCCGGGATCACATTAGGCGAGGGGAGGTCGAGCTCAAGTATGTCAACACTCATGATAACCTTGCAGATATTTTCACGAAGCCCTTGGATGAAGTAAGATTTTGCGAGTTAAGGCATGAGCTAAATATCATTGATTCGAGCAATGTGACTTGAACCCTTGCACCTCCCACCACACTCAACTTGTTGTCTAGTTTAGGTGTAAGCATGGATATAGGGGGAGTGTTGTTCTCTCAATGAACTCTCCCTCCCCCCATTATGCATAAATTGATCTAGTCTTTCACATTAACCATTCTTGATGGTACTTGTGCTTCAAAGACGAGTTTTGGTCATGGACCCTAGGATAATTCTTCGCGGTGCCATACCAATTGACTCAAACATAGGTGGCTCCGGCCACCTCCCTTCCTTGGAGAAGGTGTGTCTCGTAGTTGGTCTTCGTTGTCGTGTGGCTTTCTCTTCTCCTTGGCGTGTTTGAGTCGGTGTTTGTGTTCGCCTCTTTGTTGCTTTGTGTTTTTCTCCTTTCTCTCTTGAGTTCTAGCACTTTATTGGTTTACGGTACTACCGTGGTGCGCCACGGTACTACCGCAGGAGTTGGTGGGTTTCTGCCAAGTGCGTGGCCCTCCAGGGGCACGGTACTACCGCTACTTCCGCGACAGGAAAAAAAATTACTGCCGCTGAACGAGTGGTACTACCGCCCAGCATGCGGTACTACCGTGATGACCCGCGGTACTTCCGCGCCCACGCGAGCCGGTGGGGGTTAAGAGCGGGACAGGGGGAGTTCTAACTCCCCCATACCCATTTATCTCTATTCCCCACCTCGTCTCTCTCTCCTGACCAAGAACGGCGCCGAAGGCCTTCGCTAGATCTCCGTCTCCGGCCGCTCTCCTCGGATTCCGACCAGTGGGATCGTTCCCCACCTCGCCCTCTTGCCATGGACCCAGGTTTTTCCCCAAGTGCCTCTTCTTTTTGTCCTTCCTTGTGATTTTAGGTTTTGGGGAGATGCGTGTGGTGTTCTTGAGATTTTTGGCTAAATCTGTGCAAGTGGGATTCGTTGTAGAGTGGTAGTGTAGTTCCATGCCTTTGGATAGTCAAAATAGTTCCGTTTGATCAATGGTAATACTGAAGTTGTCGTGCGGAGGTTCTAGATCCAGATCCGCGTCCTCTGTGGCGATTCTCAATCCGTGCGGTACTACCGCTCCTCCTGGAGCGGTACTACCGCAGCCTCACCTGGATCTGACGCTCCGCGGTACTTCCTCACCTTGTTGCGGTACTACCACTTGGTGTCCGGAAGTAAAAAATTACTTCCGCCCCAAGCGCGGTACTACCGTGCTACCCCGGCACGGTACTACCGGGGCTGGAGCGGATGTAATTTGTTACTTCCGTAACCCTGCCCGGTACTACTGTAGATTCATCCTGCGCCCTTTTGCTTCATCCAAATCGCATGTTTTTGTGTTTCTTTCGGTTTGGTTTTGATCCGTTTTGTTCCCGTGCGTGTCTTTGTGTCTTTGTGTCTAGGTGGTGGCTCCGGTTTTGCTCGTCGCTCGAATCCCAGCCGTGACACAGGGTCAAAGCGTCTGCGCAACCCAGATGATGTTCCAGAGGGGTCCTCTGCTGCTCCCCAACGCAGGACCAAGCACACTGCCAGCAAACAGAAGGATCCCATCATGGGCATGGATGAGATGCCCCAGACCGAGTTTGTCATTTGAAGGAAGATCAATCCATATGTGTCTCCCCGGGCTAGCACGCGAGGCAATGAACTCTTCTGGAACAAGCAGCAGAATCTGATATACATGGATGTGATCAAGGCCAAGCAGAATCACTATGTTGAAGTTCATTGGATTGACATGATTCACATGAGGTAGGAGAAGCACCGTGGGTACTTTGGAGAGGACTTGGATCTTGTGGAGTAGTTCGGCATTGAACACATTCTCACCTTCCACAAGGATTTTGATCCAGAGATCATAGCATAGTTCTTTGCTTCGGTCCACTTCAGCGTCAATGAAGAAAGGACCATGACTTGGATGACTAATGGTCGACAGCTGTCTGCTACCTGGAAGGAGTTCATGGAGTTGCTTCTCATTCCCGATGAAGGACTCGACATGCCAGTTGGAGTTCGCCCTCATGCCAATTCTGAGTCTGCCAACAAGAACAAGCTCATGCCATACCTTGTTGAGAAGGCGCTCCCCACCAAGAAGAAGGTGTGGGTGCTTAACCCCTTTCTTGACATCATGCATAGGCTCTTCAGGAACACGCTCTTCCCGTGCATTGGTGACATGGGACAGGTGCATGCTTACCTCGTTGACATGATGCTCCTTTGTGAGAAGGCCCGTCAGGCTCAAACTCAGCCACTTGATGTCTCACATATCATGTGGTGTGAGCTTCAGTTCGTCGTGTTCAACCATAAGGTCCCCATCTATGGGCCTTACCTGTTTTACCTGATCTCCAAGACTTGGGAGAAGCTCCTTCCCAATGATGAGTTTGAAGCTCCAGGCTGGATTCGTCATGATCCCATGAAGCTACGCATCAAGCCCCAATGGGCTAACACCACCACTGCTGCTGAGGCTGCCAAGATGGCTGTGGATGAGGAGGACGATGTTGCTGAGGACCGTTCTGCGTTCACGCCTCCCTCTGCTGAGCCCTCTTGGGCAAAGAAGCTGAAGAACAAGATGAAGAGGCTGTTCTGCATGCAGGTTCAGGGTCAGTATAAGGCCCATGTTGCTCAGAAGGAGAGTCGCCATCGCGACATCAGGATCTTGAGGGCTTGCGGGGAGGATGTGGCCAGCGGCTCTGAGAAGCACATCACCCCAGAGACTGCCTGGATGGAGAAGCAGGGCTACAAGTGGACCGATTCAGAGGAGGAGTATGTTCCTGCTACGGAGTCTGGCGATGACGAGTCGTTTTCCGCCTGAGCTACCACCTTTGTTGTAGGTGACCTCTCTGCCTTTTTGGTGTCTCGATGCCAAAGGGGGAGAGAATGTAGGATTTGCGTGCGTGTCATGTGTTTCGTCGTTTGCGTTGCTTTCCGTCGTTGAACTTGCTTGCTTTGGTTTGTTTGTGCTCGTGAGACTAAGTTTATCATATGGTGTAAGACATATGCACTCTATCGTATCTTATTTCCTATTGAGCTTGTGCTATATCATGCTATTCATGTTATGCTCATATCTACCATCTTGTTTAGTGTCAGCCTTACCATTGCAAGATATGCTTTGTTTTTAAAATATAGGGAGAGTGGTGATCCTAGTATTCGTGCCGTGCAGTCCAAAGCACTTTACTCTCTATTACGAATCTAGGGGGAGCTCATCTATATTTTAGAGATGTGGGGTTTGCTTGTGCTATATTCATCTCCTTTGTGCAAATCCCATATTGTCATCAATCCACCAAAAAGGGGGAGATTGTAAGGGCATTCTTGTCCCTAAGTAGTTTTGGTGATTGATGACAATGCCTTTGCGGACTAATCATGTGTATTGAGCTTTTAAGATACATCACGACTAAACACAAGACGATTTGATGCCCCTCGAAGATTATTGAAGACGGCGTTTCTCTACGGTTCGGTTCGGTGGAGTTGAGTCGTAGGAGAGCTGTACTATTAAGAGGGGGTCCGCTTTGGAAAGGTTTGGGTGGAATCTCACATACACATTCCCTTTTGCACCGCCTTTCCTCGAGCTCCTTGGAGTGTTCCTCCGTCTCACCTTGTCTCTGCGATTTGAAGGCCTCCGCCTTGCTCTTCTCAGGCCAGCGGTAGTACTGCTCTTTTGAGCAGTACTACCGTAGGAGCCAGCGGTAATATCGGGCTTCGGCACGGTAGTACCGTAGGCTCCCACGGTAGTACCGCTCCTCACAGCGGTAGTACCGCGAGCTCTGGTCTGGCACCGCTGCTCAAGCGGTGGTAGGCGCGGATGTAATTTTTTACATCCGCGCTCCCCGCGGTAGTACCGTGCTGCGGCGCGGTAGTACCGTGGCACCAGGCCAGGTTCAGTAGCAGGAGCGGAGGTAGGGGCGGATGTAATTTTTTACATCTGCACCTTTCACGGTAGTACCGCACCCGTGGTCGCGGTAGTTCCGTGTCGGGTTTTTGCACGACAATTTCTCAGCGGAGGTAGTCACGGATGTAATTTTTTACATCTGTGCCTACCGGGCCTGGCCTGCGGCTGTCTTGCGGTAGTACCGCATGGGTCCGCGGTAGTACCGCTCCTGCGGATCTACCGTGCCCTGTTAGTGCTCCTTTTGTCATGTCTGGACTCTGTCGTGCCCACAGTAGTACCGCGGTTTGCCGCGGTAGTACCGCAGGCCCTTGTGGTAGTACCGCGCCTGTGGTGCGGTAGTTCCGTGGGTCGCGGGCTGAGTGGTGGGTAACGGTTGGAATTGTCCCCCCACTATAAAAGGGGGTCTTCTTCTCCAAGAAGACCCACCTCTTCTATCCCTAAGCTCCATTGTTGCTCCAAGCTCCATTTTTGCCCGATCTCTCTCCCTAGCCAATCAAACTTGTTGATTTGCTCGGGATTGGTTGAGAAGGCCCCGATCTACACTTCCACCAAGAGAAATTTGATTTCCCCCACTTATCCCTAGCGGATCTTGTTACTCTTGGGTGTTTGAGCACCCTAGACGGTTGAGGTCACCTCGGAGCCATAGTCCATTGTGGTGAAGCTTCGTGGTGTTGTTGGGAGCCTTCAATTAAGTTGTGGAGATTGCCCCAACCTTGTTTGTAAAGGTTCGGTCGCCGCCTTCAAGGGCACCAATAGTGGATTCACGGCATCTCGCATTGTGTGAGGGCGTGAGGAGAATACGGTGGCCCTAGTGGCTTCTTGGGGAGCATTGTGCCTCCACACCGCTCTAATGGAGACGTACTTCCCCTCGAAAGGAAGGAACTTCGGTAACACATCCCCGTCTCCACCGGCTCCACTCTTGGTTATCTCGCACCTTTACTTTTGCAAGCTTACTTGTGTTGTTTCCCTTGCTTGCTCGTGTGCTTGTTGTTGTTGCATCATATAGGTTGTTCACCTAGTTGCATATCTAGACAACCTACTTTGATGCAAAGTTTAATTTGGTAAAGAAAAGCTAAAAACTGTTAGTTGCCTATTCACCCCCCCCCCTCTAGTCAACTATATTGATCCTTTCAGGCGGGGAGGTAGGAGGAGGCGTTTCGCTCTCCATCATCTCCGGAAGAAGATCCCCCGAAGAGGAACTCTGTGGAGAAGGGCTACGAGCCGGACTGCAAGATAGATGTCTTGGTTATTATTCTCAGAGATAAAGCAGGATATATTTATCAAAGTACTTTTGTTACTTATGGCTCGGTTGAGGGTTGGCCCCCTTGCGGCCGCTGTGCGGTAAGGACGCCCTCTGGGGCAGGGCCCCCTGGCGAGGGTTTCTTCCCTCGTTTGGAAACCTCCGTTTCCAAGTCTTCAGAGGCGGCCCTTTTCTTCCCGTGAGGAGAGGGGATTTTAGATTCCCCTCCACGGTTATCCTCCTTCGCGGAAGCACTTACTCCCATGGTTTGGATGTATAAGGTATGAAGCCCGCCTATGCCTTCTCTATTCCTCCCCTCATCTTCTCTTGATGGCACCTGATATGGTGCGCCCTCAAGCATCCTGGTTAGTAAAGGATCCGGCGAGCCTTTGGGAAGGGGGGCCGAATACCTGATCCTCTCCGCCTTTCTTATCCAGTCCTGGCCGAGAGTAATTTTTCAGAATGATGTTGTGACAAATATAAAAACGGCATGTTTGGTCACGGAATTACTTACTTGAGTATCTGGACGGTTGCAGTTGAGACCCGCATCCACGGTGGTGTCCGGACACTTTATTCGTGATCCGAAGAACAATCCATACATCTCTTTGAGCGTCACGCCGAAGAATTGTTGAATAGTTCGTGGTCCTTCCGGGTTGAACTCCCACATACGGAGAGATCGACGTTGGCATGGCAGGATCCGACGAACTAGCATAACTTGCATTACTTTGACAAGACTGAAATCCCTCTTAAGGAGGTCTCGAATGCGGCTTTGCAGTGTCAGCACGTCATTAACCGGCCCCCAGTCCAACCCCTTGTTGACCCATGACGCCAGTTGAGGCGGAGGGCCCGAGAGGAACGCTGGAGCGGCCGCCCGCTTTGTGCCTCGGGGAGCTGTGATGTAGAACCACTCCAGTTGCCATAAGTCGGACACCTCCGGGAAGGAACCCTTTGGCCATAGGGCGTCGGTGCCTTTGCTTATTATAGCGCCTCCGCACTCTGTGTGTCGCCCATCGATCATCTTCGGCTTCACATTGAAGGTCTTGAGCCATAAGCCGAAGTGGGGGTGTGGAGGAAGGCCTCACACACGACGATAAACGACGAGATGTGAAGGATGGATTCTGGAGCTAGATCATGGAAATCTAGCCCGTAATAAAACATGAGCCCTCTCACAAAGGAATCAAGACTAAAACCTAGCCCTCGGAGGAAGTGGGAAACAAATACGACACTCTCGTTGGGTTCGGGAGTGGGGGATGACCCGCCCTTGAGCAGGCAGCCTGTGCGGGATTTCGGCGGTGAGATACCTGGCCTCCCTAAGCTTCTTGATGTCCTCCTCTGTGACAGAGGAGGCCATCCACCGGCCTTTAAGGTTGGATCCGGACATGGTCGAAAGTCCGAAGCGCTTAGCTTGAGCCTTGGGTGTTGGAACTCGAGGTGAAGGAAGGGAGCGATCGAGCGTGCGAAGAAAAGGACAGGCCTTGTCCCCTTTATAAAGAGCACGAATATTAAGCGTCCCCCGCGTGGCCGTTTGGAACTTGCCTAAAATCGAGGAGTAATATTAACAAGCGCGGTTGGGTTACCCACACCTGTATTGATGAGAATCCCGTGATAAGGGGGACACGATCTCTGCTTCGACAAGACGTGCCAATAAAACCGCCTCGCAACACGTGTTGTGGCAGGCTGGAAAAAACGGTCCGTAATGACCGGGTCGTGGCGTGATGTCACGCTATGAAAAGTTGTCAGCAGATCAGATTTGTGGAATATTATGCTCTCTACGGTGGTATGTGGAGTTTGTTTTGCAGAGCCGGACACGATCCTTGTGTTCAAAATCTTCTATGAAGTATTCGGAGAAGGAACCCGCCTTGCAATAACGAAGACAATCTGCGCGCTGGACTCATCGTCATTGAAGCCTGGTTCAGGGGCTACTGAGGGAGTCCTCGATTAGGGGGTTCTCGGACAGCTGGACTATATACTTTGGCCAGACTGTTGGACTATGAAGATACAAGATTGAAGACTTCGTCCCATGTCCAGGTGGGACTCTCCTTTGCATGGAAGGCAAGCTTGGCAATTCGGATATGTAGAACTCCTTCTCTGTAACCGACTCTGTGTAACCCTAGCCCCCTCCGGTGTCTATATAAACCGGAGGGTTTAGTCCGTAGGAAAAGAACAATCATAATCATAGGCTAGCTTCTAGGGTTTAGCCTCTACGATCTCGTGGTAGATCAACTCTTGTAATACTCATATCATCAAGATCAATCAAGCAGGAAGTAGGGTATTACCTCCATCGAGAGGGCCTGAAACCTGGGTAAACATCGTGTCCCCCTCCTCCTGTTGCCATTAGCCTTAGACGCATAGTTCGGGACCCCCTACCCGAGATCCACCGGTTTTGACACCGACACCCCCCCCCTATACCAAATTCCTGGCTCTGTCCCTGCAGATCACATCTAGGGCACATACTAGAAACATGAATTCTACCACGATCTCGAACAAGAAGGATAGAATCACATACGGTGCAGCAGGAGCAGCACCGCCGGCGTTGATGTTGTCGCCCATGTCGTTGAGGATGAGGTTGCCGAGGTCGGGGAAGAAGTCATCGTTGGCGAAGTCGTCGCTGCCAGCAGTCGTGCGAGCGCGCTTCCCAAAGACCTGATCGCCCCTCTCTCGTACAGGATCACGAGTGGCGGGGTTCCGGAGGCCTGTTGTCCCTTCTCGCGGTGCACGCCGGAAGGAGGGATGGAGAAGACTTGTGTAGCGGCGCAATGATCTGGAACGGTGGTGCAAAACCATACGAAGTGGCGGCCGCTAGGGTAGACGTCTGCCTGACTATATAGTGCGGGTCGGGTAAGTCGTGGGAGTAAACCCCACATCCAAGTCGTCGCGATCCGAAAGAATCAGAAACGGTTTAGTAATTAACGCGTCCATTAATTATTAATTAATGACTCACTAGTTTTTCCCGAGCAGCAAAAATATAGACAACATGCATAGCTCTGTCCTCAGCTCGGCTCAATCCCGCAACCCGCGGCGCGTCGTGGCGAGGCGAGCAAGGAGGAGGAGCGCGCGTGTAGGTCTCCTCTTCTCGTGCTCATACAAGTGGTAGAAGAGCTCACCTTATAAAGAGGTGCAACTCCCTCTCAACTTCCGGGGTGGGACTAAACTTTAGTCTCACTCACATCCCTCACATGTGTGCATGAATGGGCCAAGAGAATTTTAGAATTTTAGTTGGGCTTTGGGCCAAAGGCCTACTAGCAAATTCCAACAATCCCCCACAAAGTCTGATTGGCACATCTCATCATTTAATCCAAAACATTGTTTATATACCGGTGCTTAGTGGAGACTGTGAAGTTGAACTTCCACTTGGAGTTTTATGCTACACTAGATCACAACTTGAATAGTGGATTACGCCTTGAACTACAAGTTTTCTGCGAGACTAGTTTCACACAAATTCTTGACCGATACTGGGCTGCCGCAAGGCTTCCCCGTGGGTGGAGCGTATACGTCATACTCTAGGGCCTTTCATGAATTTATTAGAGAGCACCCACTTCTCACAGACTGTGATGTTAAGAGTCAAATTCATATAGGTGTGTTCCTCAGGAGATGCTCTGCAGGACAACATCTCTGCTTACTCAAATAAGCCACTTGGAACACATTAAGCTAAATATCAACCAGCCATGCAGATTAGGAGAGTATTGCATCTTCACGGAGTGGGATAATTAAAATAGGGATATTCTCCTCTCAGTTGACCAACAGCTTGTCTCCCACTTCTACTTCACGGGATCTCCGATCACATAGAGTGGGTTACCACTATGGACAACTCATGCGGTGGGTCTCAAACCCATCTCCATCGATGCATTATCTATCACATTATGTGATAGACCCTTTGTGAAGGGATCTGCCAAGTTTTTGACGTTTGGATATAATTCAATGTAATAACTCCGGAGTTCCTCGGTTTTCAGACAGATTTTAGTCTCCTCTTCACATGCCTTGAGGACTTCATATTGTCCTTAGAACTGTTTATCTTGACAATCACAGTTTGATTATCAAAGTTCATCAGGATAGGGGGTATTGGTTTTTCAACCATAGGCAAGTCCATCAATAGCTCACAAAGCCACTCTGCTTCAACAGTGGTAGTGTCTAATGCTGTGAGTTCAGCTTCCATAGTTGGCCTCGTTAAGATGGTCTGCTTGCAAGACTTCCAGGAAACAGCGCCACCACCAAGTGTAAAAACATAACCACCTGTGGCCTTAATCTCATCAGCATCAGATATCCAGTTCGAGTCACTATAACCCTCTAGTACCCTTGGATACCCGGTGTAGTGAATCCCATAGCTCGCAGTGCCCTTCAAGTAGCGCATAACTCTCTCAAGCGCATGCCAATGATCATCTCCCGGTTTTGACACAAACCGACTCAGCTTACTCACAGCAAAAGAGATGTCAGGCCTCGTGGCACTCGCCAAATACATAAGCGAGCCAATAATCTGAGAATACCTCAGTTGATCTCTAGCAATCCGTCGATTCTTTCGAAGCAACACACTAGCATCATATGGAGTTGGAGAAGGCGTGCAGTCGCTATACCCAAAACGACTCAAGACCTTTTCCACATAGTGAGACTGAAGCAGTGTGATCCCACCATTCTCATCTCTCAACAGCTTGATGTTCAAGATAACATCAGCTACTCCTAGATCCTTCATCTCAAAAGAGCGAGATAGGAAATCCTTAACCTCCTTGATTAGATCAAGTTTGGTTCCAAAGATCAGTATGTCATCGACATACAGACAAAGAATAACTCCTTCGCCCCCACCATGGCATAGTACACACACTTGTCACCATCATTTACTACAAAGCCGGCAGCAGTTAATGTTCTTTCGAACTTCTCATGCCACTCCTTAGGAGCTTGTTTAAGGCCATATAAAGACTTTAATAACTTGCACACCTTTCCTTCCTGACCAGGTACTACAAAACCATCTGGCTGATCCATGTAAATTTCCTCCTTCAACTCTCCATTGAGGAAAGCCGTCTTAACGTCCATTTGATGAACGAGAAGACCATGTGAGGTTGCCAGTGATAGTAGCACCCGAATTGTGGTCAGTCTAGCCACGGGTGAGTAAGTATCAAAGAAGTCTTCACCTTCTTTCTGGGTATAACCCTTAGCCACAAGCCGTGCCTTGTACTTTTCAATCGTACCATCAGGTCTAAGCTTCTTCTTGAACACCCACTTACATCCTACAGGTTTGCACCCATAAGGACGGTCAGTGATCTCCCAGGTTCCGTTAGCTAAGATGGAATCCATCTCGCTACGAACAGCTTCCTTCCAGTAGTCAGCATCAGGAGATGCATAGGCTTCTGAAATAGTCCTGGGTGTGTCATCCACAAGGTACACAATGAAATCATCACCAAAGGACTTTGCAGTCCTCTGTCTCTTACTCCTTACAGGAGTTTCATTGTCACCCTCAACAGGATTCTCAACGTGTTCCATCGCAATGGTGGGTTCAGGAATTACAGTGAGTTCCTCACTAGATGGAGTAGGTATCTCCTGATTTGATGAACTCGACATATCCTTCATAGGAAATATGTCCTCAAAGAAAGTTGCATCATTAGACTCCATAATCGTACCAACATGCATGTCGGATACCTCAGATTTTATTATCAAAAATCTATAGCCAATGCTATGAAAAGCATAGCCCAGAAGAACACAATCCACGGTTTTTGGTCCAAGCTTGCGCTTCTTGGGAATTGGTATATTGACTTTCGCCAAACAACCCCAAGAACGTAGGTAAGAGAGTTTCAACCTTTTCCTTTCCCATTCCTCAAATGGAGTCATGGTCTTATGCTTTGTGGGAACTCGGTTTAGGACATGACATGCAGTCATTAGCGCCTCCCCCCACCATTCCTTGGAAAGACCCGATGTGTCTAACATGGCGTTAACCAAATCAGTTAGAGTTCGGTTCTTTCTTTCGGCCACCCCATTAGACTGAGGTGAGTAGGGAGGCGTCCTCTCATGGATTATACCATGTTCCGCACAAAACAAATCAAATTCATTGGAAAAATACTCTCCACCACGATCGGACCTTAGCCGTTTAATTTTCCGGTCAAGTTGGTTCTCCGCTTCAGCTTTATAGTTTTTGAAGAAAGTTAAAGCCTCATCTTGTGATTTCAGAATATACACAAAACAATATCTAGTGGAGTCCTCAATCAACGTCATGAAATATCCATTTCCACCTTTCGCCAACACGCCATTCATCTCACAAAGATCAGAATGTATAAGCTCTAGTGGCGCCAAGTCTCTTGCCTCTGCAGTCTTATGGGACTTGCGAGGTTGCTTAGCTTGCACACATACTTGCCACTTGGAGCCTTTGATAGTAGGGATTTTTGGAATTAAATTCATATTGGCTAGCCGCGTCATGCGACCAAAGTTAATATGACAAAGTCATGAATGCCAAATGTCTGACTCATTATTGTGGCAAACATTATTAATAACTTTAGTGCAAATATGTGACAAAGATAGGCGGAACAAGCCTCCGCACTCATAGCCTTTTCCAACAAATTGTCCACACCTGGAAATTACAACTTTATTGGAATCAAAAACCAACTTAAAACCATCTCGACATAAACGGGAACCGCTAACGACATTTTTATTGATGGACGACACATGATGAATGTTCTTCAGACGCATGGTCTTCCCTGAAGTAAATTTCAGATCGACTGTACCGACACCTCGAATGATGACATGTGACCCGTTCCCCATTAGCACGAGAGAAGTCCCTGTGACCTGGTAAGAAGAAAACATAGAGGCGTCAACACAAACATGTACATTGGCACTGGTGTCAATTAACCAATCAGGAGATTGAAATACTGAAAGGATGGTAGGAAGAATACCATACCCAGATTCCTTCATATCAGTATCACTGATGACAACATTAGCGGACTTGCCGCTCTTCTCATGTTCGCGCTCCTCAAAGCGGTTAGGACACTTCGGAGCCCAGTGATTAGGATCACCGCAGACATGGCAAAGTCCCTTCCCCTTCTTGTGAGAATTCTTCTTGAAGTTGGTAGAATGTGATGGCTTGTTCTTTGTATCAAACTTGCCTTTGCCCTGAGTTTTGTTCTTGTTGTTTTTGAACTTGTTGGGCTGGAAGTTCTTCTTCTGTACCATGTGGGCACTAGAAGCTCCCTCGGCAACTCGAGCACGTGTGTCCTTTGCTCTTGCCTTCTCTTCAACATCAAGAGTACCAATGAGATCCGCAACGGAAAACTCCTGTCTCTTGTGTTTCAGGGAAGTAGCAAAATTGTTCCACGAAGGTGGAAGCTTGGCGATGATGCCTCCGGCAACACACACTTGAAGTACTCAAGTTCCTTTTCGAGCGACTGTATCTCATGAGCCTGCTGTACAACAGAGCGCTCATCAGTCATCTTGTAGTCATAGAATTGCTCCATGACGTACAACTCGCTACCGACGTCCGAGGCCCCAAACTTGGCCTCGAGCGCAGCCCACATGTCCTTGCCGTTGTCAAACGACATATACGAATCCACAATGGAATCGTCAAGAACACTCAGAAGGGCGCCTTTAAAGAGGGTATTGATGTTCTCAAAAGCTTCCTGTTGTGCAGGATTAAGATCGCCCTCAGGCTGGCCCTTAGTGGCGTCATAGCAGCACATGGTCTGAAACCAGTAGACTGCTCTCGTGCGCCACCTTTTATATTGCACCCCCTTAAAGGCAGGCGGCTTCAGATGCGCAGCAAAACCACTCGGAGTAAATTTCCTATAATCAGGTTTTTGGATTGTTGAAAATATGAGAAAATTACTACGAGTTTTAGTCTGAATAAACAGAAGGTACATCATGACAACACTAGCAGAGATTAAACTAATCATGCGAACTAGCATAGTAGATGAACAGATCACATCTAGGGCACATACTAGAAACATGAATTCTATCATGATCCCGAACAAGAAGAATAGAATCACATACAATGCAGCGGGACCAGCACCGCCGGCGTTGATGTTGTCGCCCATGTCATTGAGGATGAGGTTGCCGAGGTCGGGGAAGAAGTCGTCGTTGGCGAAGTCGTCGCTGCCAGCAGTCGCGTGAGTGTGCTCCCCAAAAACCTGATCGCCCCTCTCCCGTACAAGATCACGAGTGGCGGGGTTCCGGAGGCCTGTTGTCCCTTCTCGCGGTACACGCCGGAAGGAGGGATGGAGAAGACTTGTGTGGCGGCGCAATAATCTGGAACGGTGGTGTGAAACCATACAAAGTGGCGGCCGCTAGGGTAGACGTCTGCCTGACTATATAGTGCGGGCCGGGTAGGTCGTGGGAGTAAACCTCGTGTCCAAGTCGTCACGATCCAAAAGAATCTGAAACAGTTCAGTAATTAACGCGTCTGTTAATTATTAATTAATGACTCATTAGTTTTTCTCGAGCACCAAAAATATAGATAACGTGCATAGCTCTGTCCTCGGCTCGGCTCAATCCCGCAACCCGCGGCGCGGCGTGGTGCAGCGAGTGAGGAGGAGGAGCGCGCGTGTAGGTCTCCTCTTCTCATACCCATACAAGTGGTAGAAAAGTTCACCTTGTAAAGAGGTGCAACTCCCTCTCAACTTCCGGGGTGGGACTAAACTTTAGTCTCACTCACACCCCTCACATGTGTGCATGAATGGGCCAAGAGAATTTTAGAATTTTAGTTGGGCTTTGGGCCAAAGGCCTACTTGCAAATTCCAACAATAATTGTACAAAGAAATATCAATATTCACAGTACCAAATCAATATTCACAGTACCAAATCAATATCAATAAATTATCGTGAAATCTCTTTGTATTATGTATTTCTGGGATATTGTAGATGTTATTTTTTTGCGAGAAAACTTCTGATCTATTCATCTTCAAGCATGGCAGTTCAATGAACACCAGAAATAATAAAAATTACATCCAAATTCATAGACCACCTAGCGACAACTACAAGAAGTGAAGCGAGACGAAGGCGGACCGCCGTCATTTTCTCTCCCTTGCCGGAGCCGGGAAAAACTTATTGTAGTAGACAGTCGAGAAATCTTCGTGCTAAGGCCCCATAGACCAGCGCAACAGAGCAACAACCGCCGTCGATGAAGAGTAGCGTAGATCAGAAGGATCCAACATGAAGACACACGAACGTAGAAGAACTATGACCACATCCGAGCAAATCCGTCAAGGACAGATCTGCCGGAGACACACCTACACACGCACACCGACAATGCTAGACACACCACCGAAACAGGGGCTAGGCAGGGAGAACATTATCCCATCTTCGGGCAGTAGGACACAAACCCTGACAAAACTCAAAGGAACATCTACAAAGATAGCCCTCCCGCCGGCAAGGGCCAAGATCCACCACGCCGCCATGACCCTAAGACCATCAGAGACGAGGCGGACTGGCGGCGGCGCTGGTGAAAGGCAGAGAACCCTAAGCTTTTCTTAGGAAGGAAGCTGCTGCGTGAGGTAAGTCCTTAGTGTTATTCTTTCTAGTCTAGATAGATAGATAGATATTTTGTATTTGTTATTAATAACTATTCCTATAAACTCGGTCCACTACTATGGAAACTAGTCTCTTGATCATGGCACACGGTTTGGACCAAACTTTATGCGCAATCAACGGATTCCGTGAACTATTGAATGTGTAGCGATGAAATTTTTCTGTGGTGATTGTTGTTAAATCAAATTGTTTTGAGAAAATGATAGGAAATCCCCATTGATGTTGGACTCTCACATGGTCAACCTAACATGCGAGTATACCGTGTACTAGGCAATATTCTTTTTGAAATGATAAGTACATGACGTCAGGTACGAGCACATGGCAAATTGAGCATTTTCGATGGCAATTGTAATGATGCAAAGAGGGTAAGTTAGTTGACACACATGGCAATTTACTGTCGAAAATAGACTTAAGTACGAAATTGCCATGCTTGCCAACTAAAGTTGTCATCCTTGTAGGCTCTATGGTAGGGTGTGTCGACTGCAATTAAAATTTTCCTATGCGTAGAACAACCGAGAACATGCTACGGGATATGGGTCACAGATCGTTACCACTAGACGTGCAGTGCCGTGCAGCGGAACAAGAGTTGGGGCAGCGCGTCCACGTGGATCGTCTTCTTCTCGCCCGATCTCCATTAAACAGCCTGTCGCAGGTCCCACGTACAGGTTTGCCAGAGCGGTGCAAGTGCACCGTCTCTAACGGTATCCGCGCGTGCAGGAGGAACACCTTGCGGCGAACTGCTAGGTCCGATCACACAGTCAGCAGCGAGTGGAGGTGGCTATTCGCAACACATGCAAACTCTAGTGACAGCGCCGAAGCGATCAATCGCACGAGTGTGTAGCACCCCCACTTTATATAGGTGTCTGTCGCGGGCTCAACAATTGGGCCTCGCACGGACCCTAAAGCCCAAAATCTGTTCTGCCGGGATCCGAGTCCTAGTAGGATCACATCTAACTCGTGGAGTCAGATCGGACCTCACAGGTTCCTTCCCTTAAGCGCGCGAACCCTTAGGTTCAAGTCGGCTTGGTCGTGCTCGGCTGGTAGCGGCCTCTAGCAAGGCGTGCCGACCGCCAAGTAGACAATGAAGCCGGTTGGCAAACCTATACATCACGCTTCCATTCCTTTTGACACATGATATATGTTGTCGGACTCAAGGTGAGTCTGTCATCCTTGTGCGATCCCGACCTCTTTCTCGTTCCAGTAATGCCGACCACAAACCGGATTATCTCATAATCCTTATCGCACAGCCATGCTTATCTCGGTCGGATCACACGAGGGGCCTAGAGTATATCTCTCCTGGTCGGAGGGGCAAATCCCATCTTGCTCGACCATGTCTCGGAGCATGGGCCTGGACAAGATCGAAACCTACCTTTGTAACTACACAGTCATAGAATAGCATTTGGTCGGCCAAAGCAGGTATGTCACCATCCCGAGTACATGCCCCAGCTCAGGTCTTAGGACATAGAACGTATCTTGTACTAGAGACCGACAGATGACATATCGCTGCGTCTCATAGTTGGGTCTGTCCGACTCGGACCTTATCTCGACTCGGATCCGACTAGGTCGAACCCGACCAGATCCTTCTGAGTCCATATTATCCGATGAGCATCCAATGCTCCATGACTAGTGAGACCAAGCCATCGACCGTGTCATATGCTACTCTAGTCGGTTGCGCGTCCACACAGCCCTTTTGACTAGGGACCTTTTAGGACAGTCATCATACAATGCATAGTCCCACAAACAAGTCATGTACTTGCTGATACACATCATTGATAATGTCCAAGGACTATCTTTAGTCATAAATACATAGAAAATATCATCATCCATGATTGCCTCTAGGGCATATCTCTAACAATCCTCGTGTCACTAAACTTGTCATCGAAAACGTTCGATTTGCCATGTGCTCGTACCTGAGGTTCGGGCCTTGTAAGATCCCTATTCTTTTGTGTGTGATGTGGCTATTAAGCCTATTAACACAAATTAGTCAAGAAAATTAGCATTTGAAATACTTCTCGACATATTTAGATGTTCTATTTAAGTGTGACATGCAAAATCTAGAAAACCTAGACCTATACAATTGTGGCCCTCGCCATGTCTCTCCCCCAAGTCTCCTTCTCCCCTCCGCTGAAATCATTGTTAGGATACCAAGTAACACAAATGTATATCAACATTGCGGCAACTACCAACTAGCTCAAACTATCACCGTCATCATTTTTGGTTGCTCATCAATTGATTGTTCATGCTACGCATGCATGAAGTTGTTTGGTGGGAATTGACTTCGCAACAAATACCTACACTCAATAATTTGTTTCCTAGGTGACGACTAAACCAACATATTTGCCCTTTTGAAATGGTCTAATGGAGGTAACTGATTTAGTTGAGGAGATTTTGTAGTACAAAACAACCAAACTACTCCATTTTGGAAAGGTACTTGGCTAGAAGATGCTCGGTTAGGCCTACAATAACCAAACCTTCATAATATCGTGCGACGAAGAACATGTATGTGACGTCAGTGCTAGAGGCTTGCCCATTGACAAGCTTGTTGGGGATAAGGGGACTAGTTGAGATTTGTTTCACAAAGGTTGATAACCGTCAACCTACCAGGGGGTGAAGACTCTTTCCCGTGGAAGCTTTCCAATTATATATTGTTCTTTTTTCTATTAAGTCCATGTACATTGATATTATAAATACTAGCCGGTTCAGAAAAAATATATTTAGAAGTTAATGGTCCAATTGAAGATTTAGATTTGTATATGCTTTTTACACAAATGTGTAGTCATGACCAAAGATAACTTGACCAAATGTGGTAAGGTTATAAGAATTGTCACAATGACCTTGTTTTTAACATACCCAATTTTCAGAATTTTTGGAGGTCATCTACACAACTAACTGTGGAATCTGTGCTTAATCTACCCTACTTCATGTGGATGACTAAGGACCATATAAAGGACCACATACTTAATTACATAGAAAAGGAATTGCATCGTGATCATTTGTTGAATTCGATCACAATTCACAAAATAACTTTGAGCTTAAAAACAAAACAAAAATCAGTTTCACTACTACAAGATGCTATAACTACTAGTATGACTACATGCCTATTTCTTTCTCGCATGCTGGTTTTGATGGGTTTTGGAAGCATCCTTGGGAGTAGTTATACCCATCAGAACCGGGGATGGAGGTTTTAGAAACATCCCCAAGAGATAAGACGCATACCCACCAAGCCTTAAAACAATGGGTTGCTCCTTCTTGGTGTGGGTAGGTCCTCCTTCATGTGGTCGCCACCAAAAACCGGCAGTAACGATCCGATAAACAAGAGAATTTGCCTACTTGTCGACGCCAAGACTCAGCCTGGCGGGAGAGCCAACCCTGGAACACCAAACCCCCATACCCTTCCCACATGTTTAGGCGATGGTGGCTATCGGGGTGAGTGTCGCACGTTATCGGTGAAAAGGCTTGACGGTGGCGAAAGAGCGAACCCTAGACCGCCAACCCCCTTTGTCTTTCCCTATGTCGGGCGAGATGAGTGTTGCACGTGGTCGACAACAATGCTTGGCGATGGTGGCGGGAAAGCCAGCCCTCAAACCGCAACTCCTTCAACCCTCCCCCTCCCAACCACCCATGTTTAGGCGATGGCGGTGGGAATCCACGTGGTTGGGCAGCGCTAACCAATGTGACACTAGCCATGCCCCCACCCTCGATAGATCTAATAGGAAATCCTATGACACCATGATATGTCCTAAATGTATCTATGTTTTGTCTGTTTATGCTCTAATTACATAATTTCAGCATAGTTTTCGCATTAATTATCATTATTAGGGATTGACCTATTAATTTAGTGTTCGGTATCAGTTGTTGTTTTTTTGTTTTTTCAAAAAAATAAATTTTCAAGTCATGAAGCTTGCAAAGGCACCTCGCCATGCTCCACACTAGGCGGCATGGCTAAGATGTGGTTGTGTGGGTTGGCCACGTGGGCCCCATAGGACTTCTTATCATTTTCCTTATAAACTTTAAATATTTTTTAAAAATATGATTAATATATTATTATAATACATGATTACATTTTATAAATAAATGGTCATCATTTTCACATGATTAACTTTTTAATATATAGTTTAGCATTTTAAAATACAATGCTTAACATTTTTTTGAATACATGTTTAGGTTTCATTTTTTTTCATACGCATTGTAGATTTTTCATATACATCTGAAACATTTATTAGATATATAACCTTTTCAAACACATGATTAACATTTTTTTAAACACATGTTTTAAAAAAAATCTAATACACATTAAAAAATTCAAATATGTCTTTAAACATTTTAAAAAGTTCTATAAACATGTTTCTTGAAACATAAGTATTTTTTGTGAAATATATGTATCTTAGAATTTTTTGAAATATAAAAAGTAAAAAAAAAGGAGAAGAAGGGAACGAATAGGAAACAAATCGAGCAACAACATTACTAGACCGGCCCATGCCCACGCCGCTTCAGGCGAGGCGACGGTCCCAAAACCTATTTCGGTGCCTTATTACGGAAAACTCTATTTGCCGCTCTTTGCAGCAAACTGTCAAGCAATCGCATAGACAGGGCGAGCGAGCGAGCGATTTGGTCCGGCCTACATAGAAGGTTTCGGTATTACGAATCTTCTAGAGGTTTCCCAGCGGCTTTTTCCGGTTTTGGGAACCTTCTAGAAGGTTCCTGGACCGGTCAATATATTTTCCTATTTTATTTTTTATTTTTCGCTCTGTTTCTTTTTTTTCTTTTTCTGTTACTGTTTCCTTTTCTTTTTTGTTTCTCCTCATTCTTTTCTTTATGTTTCTTCCTGTTTATTTTGTTCGACATTTTCAAACATTTGTTCCAAATTTCAAAAAAATGTTCACGTGTTCAAAATTTTATTCACAATTTTAAAAAAATGTTCGTGTTTCAAAAAATGTCCAGGATTTTCAAAAAATGTTCTTCATTTCTGAATTTATTCACAATTTCATAAATTGTTCATGTTTCAAATTTGTTCTTGTTTTCAAAGTTTTGTTAATGATTTCAAAATATGTTCGTGTTTCAAAGTATGTTCATGGATTTCAAAAATTGTTCTTGATTTCTAAATTTGTTCACAATTTCAGAAATTGTTCATGTTACAAAAAATTTCTTGTTTTCAAAATTTTGTTCATGATTTCAAAATATGTTCGTGTTTGAAAAAATGTTCAGGGAATTGTGCGCGAGATTTAAAAAACGTTCACTTGTGCCAAAAACTTTTATATTTTTTTAAATTTGTTCAGAAATCAAATAAAGTTCGGAAATTCAATAATTGTTTCTGTTGAAATTTCTTCACACAAAAAAAATCATGTTTTCAAAATTCGTTCGCAAATTCAAAAAAAAATTCACTTTCTCAATTTGTGTTTATGCATTTGAAAAAACCTTCCTCTGTTAAAAAGTGTTATTATTTTAAAAATATGTTCATGTTTTCAAATCTTGTTCACGGATTCAATAAAATTCCATCTTTTTCAAAAAAGAATCAAAATTTTGTTCATGGATTTGAAAGTGTTAGCATTTCTAAAAATATTCCTTTTTTGAAAAATGTTCATGTTCGAAATTTTAAAAGTTTTAGATTTGCCGCTGTCTTTAGTTCTTATAGTCTCGCGATAGTATATTGTCAAGATCGGGCGTTAGCTCCGTTTTCTGATTAGCAGGCTATACAGTGCTTGCTCGCCGTAGCCTCCGTTGGGCCGGCCCAGTCTAGCTCGCCCTTGTGCGTCTAGTCTCTGTTTGACGCAAAACGCGTCAAATAGGAAGTGCCCCTTATTACAGCCTATTCCACAAACCGGCGCATATGCCCTCTGTCGTGGTCTCGGCCTGTTTAATTATTTTCGCGGTTGCTTATGTACAGTCGCAGCATTTGTTTATGTCTCGAAAAAAACTCGCAGCAGTTGTGTTTCTCAAAAAAAAAAAAACTCGCACCATTTGTGCTAAGTTCATGAGCCGCTGGTGCAGCCAGGTTTGGGAGGATTCTAGTAGCTTCTCAGTCTGGTTTTCTTTCTACTTTGTTCATTCGGTTTTGCTTCCAATTTTTCTTTATTTTTTCTTTTTCTTATTTTCTTTTTTTTGTTTTCTTTTTTGGTCAACATTTGAAAACGCACTACTTTTCCTGAACTCGTAAAGTTTTTGAATTTGTTTTTTTTTCAAATTTCAGGAACTTTTTCCAAATTCATGAAATTTATCGAAATCTACAAAGAAAAGTCCTGAACTCTTTCTGAATTCGTGAACGTTTTTTAATTTCTTGAACATTTCACGAGTTCGCGAACTTGTTTCAAATTCCACAAACTATTCTGAATTCATGAACATTTCTCAAGTTCGCAATTTTTTCTCAAATTCATAGCTACTTTTGAAAATTTATAAATTTCTTTGAATTTCTGAAAAAATCTCAAGTCTGTGAACTTTTTTCAAATTCATGAATTTTTTTATGAAATCATGAGCTTTTCTTAAATTCGTGGGAATTTCTTTTGAATTTCCTGATTTTTTAGCATCTTAAAAAAAACCAGAAAGTCAATGGAAATGAACGGTTGACCGGTCAACTAGTCCATCAGTCAATTACTCCATGTGTATTTATTTATTTTGAGGGGTACTTCACCTGCAACCTCCTGATCCAAACGAACCGGCGAGCCACCGACCTCATGCTGTTGGGCCGGCCAACATGAGCGTGCAACGAGCGCTGGGGAGGAGCTCTCGGCTACAAGCGAGCTATAGAGGCGCCCCGAAAAAGTTGTGCCCAAAACGAGAGTCAGCGAGAGACCAAACGCTTTTCTTTGGAGCGAAGGCAAAGCTCGTTGCAACCGAGCCAAGGATGAGTGAGGCCATCGGATAAGAAGCACGCAAGCAAGGGGCGCCGTCACAGCACTCGCGACGCAAACCGGTGGCCGTCGACATCTTCCCCTTTCCTTTGAGCTGAGCCACGAAATATCCACCACCACGAGCCATCGTCTTTCCACGGCAAAAAGAAATATACACATCTTTATATAGAAGCAAAAGACATCTAAGTTTGATCTGTCAGCTATCATGTCCAACTTCATTTATTTATTTTCTAAAGCTATCTTGTCCAACTCCGTAGGTGATCTGCAAGCTGGAGACTCCGCAACGCTCAACACAGTTCAAATTACGTTCAAAGATGCCGGTTCTGAATTTTAAATTTTAAATTTTAAATCAAACCTACCGAAGCCTTTCGTGTGTAAAGTTGTTTGCTGAATAACCCCGCGCCCGCAGCCGGCGGCTCCGCCTTGATCTCCTTCTTCTGGCCGCCATTTCAACAGCCGAGACTAGATCCGGGCTGCTCTCCGTGTCCTCTCTCAGTTGCACTCCTTCTCCTTTCCAGGCTCTCGCGGTGCTGCCCATGGCCCTCGCGTCCGCGTCGTCATCTCCGACTCCGTCGGCCGCCTCGACTGCTGCTGCCGCGATGGCCGCGGCTGCTCTTGCCTCCCGCAAGGCTGCCCCGGCTGCTGGTGGGCGTCTGTCCCGCGCTGGCGCTGGCCTCCCGCCGCGGCCGTTCGTGGCAGCATCTCCGGCGGCAAATTCAGGCATGCTCTCTCTGCTGGTCTCCCGGCCTCCCCCGGCCGGCGTCGCTGCGTTGTCCGGCCTGGTGGATGGAGGGCTTGGGCCGCCGCCGCCGCCGCCGCTTGGGTGTCTTCCGTCCCCGGCCTCTGCTGGTGTTGCTCCTGCCAGCGCCGCGCCGTCAACCCTGATTGCTGATGTGGGCGCGCCGTCCCCAACTCCTGGCGGCGCTGCTACGTCATCCTTGGCTCCTGTTGAAGCCTCGCCACCCTCGACTGTGACTGCTGAAGCGCCGTCCATGTCGCCTGCTGGCTCCGTCACAGCGTCCTCGACTCTTGTGAAAGCGGCGCCGTCCTCAACTCATGTCAATACTTCCCCGGATCTGGGCACCGAGAGACCTGTTTCGTGGAGCTCTCTTACCGACAACGAAGAAGATGAAGATGACGACGAGCTGGCCCCGCAGACACCGCCACCGGCTACCAAATCCTCAGTTCCGCTTCCGGCTACTCGGCCGGACATGACAAGTGATGCGGATTCGTGCGGAGGTTGGCAGGAGGTGTTGCCGCGGCGCAACATGCAGCGCCAGGACTCACTAGCCCCTGCATTGGCTCCCCGTCCTGTCCCCGCTTGGCTTCGTGACAGATGTTGCAGATGCCTCCTTTCTGATCATTGTGCAGTGGTTTGTCGAGATCCTTTTAGGTGTTCTCGGTGCCTTGAGAATGGTCATCGAGCTCGTGAGTGCCGCAATGTCTGGCGTCCCCTCAGCTTCTTGGGAAGCCCTACTATGTCGTTGTTGCCTTGCGTTCCCATTGAACATCAACAAGTTTCAGCTCCTCGCAAGGTCCAGAAAAGAAGCCTCACCCCTCTCGAAGACATTTTCTCGTGATTCTTGGGCATCGATCGTTGCTACTCCTGCTAGCTCTGTAGCCTCAGCGGATATCCCATTGCGGCTTGCCTTGGAGAGCCAGACCGAGTTGCTGCGTTCTGAGCTGCTTGGTATGGCTTCCTTTCGGTTCGAGGAGACGGTTCAGCCTCTGCGTGATGTCATTAACTCCATGCAAGCTTGGATGTTGCGGATGGAGAGCTTCATGGAGCGTGCTGAGGCTGCACTACGTGAGCTCTCCCTGGCGTTGCCTGTGTTGCAGAGTGCTCATGTGTCGCGCCCTTTGGTTGTGCCTGGTGACAGCTTCGAGATCGAAAGGGGAGCTGAGCTTCATGGTTGTTTCTCCCCACGTGCTAGAGCCAGATCACCGTTGTCAGCCTCTGAGGGATTGGACAATGATGTGGTTGTGACTCCGGTACTGCAGATCATGCCTGAGCTTCGGGAACTATGTGGGGGGCCGGTTCTGCCTTTATCCGTCGAACACCTGAAGGTAGACCTGCCCGAGATCTCGATTGTTGCTTTACCGCCAGCATCATCCCTGGAGTCTAGCAAGATAATGGATGCCGAGGAGTGTGTTGATTTCGATGTTGCAATCTCTCGCTCGCCTACGTCCGTTGGGTGTCAGGCGTCGACTAGCTTACCTCTGGGCGTCAAGGAGCACAAAGTTTTAGATGTTGATGCCCTTTCCTCGCCTGCGACCATCGATCAAGTGATGCATGTGAGTGGCATGGTCATTGAGCCAAGTGTGTTGGCACCTACCCCAAATTCAAATGCTCTCTTCGCGAAAGAACTTTGTGACTTGCTTGCCAGTGTGGAGGTTGCTAGACCTGGTTTGGGCAGGTCAATTGCTTGCCTCCTGACAGGAACGCCAATAAAAGGCAAACAAAAGAAGGTAGGCAAAGGCAAGAGTGGCGCCATAGGCAAGGCGTCTCTTGCTGCTTGATGGATGATCTTCGGTCTCTCGGCCCATCCTCTTGGATTGGGTTGCCGTTGTGGGTTGGGAGGTGCGTGATGTCTTGTGTCGAGGTGTTCTTGTCGGGGGTCACTTAGCGTAGGAGCAATATTGGGATTTGTGGATTTTGTGTTTTCGAAGAGTCTGGCGGTTGCCACCCGTGCGGTTGTGGGTTCATTAATTAACTAGGCAATTCTCTTCTTTTTAATTAATCGATGAGGCAAAACTTTTGCCTCCGTTTCGAAAAACTTTTAGGAAAATGTTTCAGGGAATCGGAATTTTTGGAATCGGGCACCTGGCATCCATATCTGGTTGGACGGCACGGAGTGATCGGAAGAACGATGTACGTACTAAAACGAAGACCCGAAGGAGCAGGCATCCTTGTCGCAAGAGGCAGCTGTCGAGGCTGAGACTTTTGGATTCCTTGCGTCGTGCCGTGTCGCCGTCAGCACCGCCCAATCTGGGAAGCGAAACTTGTGGGCTAGCAATCTCTACCGCCTACGCACATACCGCAACGGGATACGTACCTGTGGGGGCCGTCTTCCCCCGGGCCCCGGCGTGGTTTTGCCTCGGAAAGATAAGGCCCATGTGTCGATCATATCGCCGATCAGCAGCACCTCGCCGGAAAATGGTTTTTAACAGTACCATTCGTACTGGTGCGCGACGGCGACTCGTCGTTGTCACGAGATAAATTTATGTATGGTTAGCGCGGAACGCACTGGTGATAAATTATCACGAGCGTGCGTGCTGGCTCGAGTCCAATTAACCGTGAGCCGGAGGCGTCGGCGTCAACTGCGAAGCCGTGCGTTGCCGCCGGTTCGGCAAGTGCAGGGCTGCTCAACGAACCGCGGGTTGCGACAGGAAGAGCAGGTAAGGTTTTGTTTCGTAAGCAATAATGAAGCGTGGCTGCTTATGTTATCGCCACAACACGTGTAGCATGCGTGTTCCCAGAAATGTTGTTGCAGTACGACGATTACGTAGAGACGGCTTACGGAAACGCAGTGGTGAGTGGACAGGCAGCGCGCGGGCAAACAGATCTGCTGAGTGCTGATGCGTCCTGCCGTCCTCCTCGCTCAGCCGATTCAGTGAACCGGCGGAGGGACAGCAGCGAGCCCCACACGGTACCACGACGCGGGCGGGGAGAGCGACCGGAAGCGGACACCTGGCGCCACCGCGGGCAGCGGGCACGTTCTACGCGTCCCGCTGCTGAATTGACCCCAGCTGAACCGGGCACCCTGCCGCCTGACCAGGTCCGGTCACACGCGCCCGGTCCGGTCCTGCACTGCCGCTGTTGCCTTTTTTTTTAGACAATCTCGCGAAGTTTTTATTAATTCGTCACAATGTTTGCAGGGACGGATGGAAGATCTCCCGGGTGTCCCAACCACACATGGCGACCCACACCGAGAGATAAAGCAAACTTCGCTACGTTGTGAGCTTCGACATTCGACCTCCTAAATTCATGACTAAACTTACAAAAATCAAAACCTAAAAAATAACTCATGATCTCATGTAAGATAGCTCCATACGCTGATGAGTTATTTCTCTTCAACTCCTCTACCACCACTTTGCAGTCCGATGCCACATGTACCCGCCTCTGGTAGAGAACATCTGCTAGAGCCAAAGCCTCCCTTACTGCCATTGCTTCGAGGGTCGTTGGATCTATAATATGTTTAAAAACCATTACTGAAGCTCCCAGAAGCCTCCATCCGAGCTTCTGCAGATCGCCCCCACTGCCCCATGTCTTGCATGGTTCGAGACTGCCGCGTCAACATTTATCTTCACGCTCCCTTCTTCCGGTTCCTGCCAACTCCTTGGTCTTGGAATCGGTGGAACCGTGCGCTGTCGACCAGTTGCTTGGATAGCCCGGAGTTCTGAAAGGTAGCTTGTGATGAAACCATCGATGTTATGAGGGGATTTATAAATGTCCTCGTATATCGCTTTTCTCCTTGCTCCCCAGATGGCCCAAAGAGTTACGGTTAGCCGCACGAAAGCCTCACTGTCCAGAATATCATGAAGTGCAAAAAGCCATTCCCTGGATCCATCCTCTTGCCTATCAACCAGGTGCATAACCAGTGACTCCGGTGCGAGTGCCCACACCCCTGCAGACATTGGACACGAGAGAAGGGCGTGCTTCCATGTATCTGTCGCTCCGCAAAGGTGACACTTGTCTTCGGTGGTCATATTTCTGTGCTTCAGCAGCTGCTTGGTCGGCATGGAACGCTTCGCTAGCCGCCAAAGAAAATTTTTCAGCTTCGACGGGACCTCTATATGCCATAGTTTGCTCCAGTGCCCGCCCTCATTCTGCAGCGTCGAAGCCCCGCCTTGCTCGTTCAGCCACTGCTCCCGGCTAAGCTTTGTGCGCTGAACCATGCGATAAGCGGACCTTACTGAAAACAGCCCACGGCTCTCTTCGTGCCATGCCCATAAATCATGTACCCTGCGCAAGCATAGTGGAATCTTCAGGATCTCGCTGGCGTCAAAATGTGTGAATGTAGCCCGAACCAGCTCCTCATTCCATGATGAACTAGTTGCATCAATCAGCTGAGAAACCATCTGAGGTGGGTTTTGAACAAGAGAAGTAATGGGTCTCTTGAAATTATCTCGGGGAATCCAGTTTTGAGTCCAAATATTGGTAGTTTCACCATTGCCAATTCTCCTGATAACACCATGTGCTAGAATATCACGCCCATCAAGTATCGCCCTCCATATCTGAGATGGATGCGACCCCAGCTCCGCATCTAGCAGTGTATAGCTCGGAAAATACACAACTTTCAAAATTTTCCCGCTCAAAGAACTTTCCTCTGTCAATAGCCTCCACGCCTAACGTGCAAGTAGGACCAGGTTAAAAATTTCAAAATCACGAAAGCCCAAACCGCCAAGGTGTTTTGGCTGGGTCATGATATCCCATGCTACCTAGCTTGGTTTCCTCCTTCCCTACTTGCTTCCCCACCAGAACTGCCGAATTATGGAAGTGATACTCTCACAAAGCCCCTTTGGTAATCTAAAACATGACATAGAGAAAACCGGGATTGCTTGAGCAACTGATTTGATCAAAACTTCTTTACCTGCTGTAGATAAAAGCTTTGCCATCCACCCTTTGATTTTTCTCACACACGATCTCTCAAGTATTTGAAAGTCCCATTCTTCGAGTGACCCACATCCGTCGGCATGCCAAGATACCTTTCGCTCAATGATTCGTTGTGGACTTGCAAAGTATTCTTGACCGCCTCCCTCAGTGACTCGGGACAGCCCTTGCTGAAATATATGGATGACTTGTCATGATTTATTCTCTGACCTGATGCACCGCAATAAGTACCAAGTAGGTTTGACACCACTCCAGACCCCTCTACACTCGCCTTGAAAAGCAACAGGCTGTCATCTGCAAACAGAATGTGGTTAACAGCGGGTGCCGTCGGCGCCACCTTAATGCCTACAAACAATGACGAAGAACTGGATTTGAGGGGCACGAAAGGCCCTCTGCTGCAATCAAGAATAGGTAGGGGAGATAGGGTCTCCCTGCCGAATACCTCTTGTCGGTCTGAAAGATTCTAGTTTCTCACCATTGAAAAGCACCGAGAAACTTACCGAAGACACCATACTCATTACAATATTTATCCACTGTCCTACAAAGCCTAGCTTCTCCATAATGGCTCTCAAATATGCCCACTCCAACCTGTCATAGGCCTTCATCATATCGAGTTTTAAAGCACAAAAGGAGTTTGCTTTTGACCTTGACCTCTTCATGAAATGTAGACACTCGTAGGCACAGATGATGTTGTCAGTTATCAATCTTCCCGGGACGAAAGCTGACTGTTCCTCTGAGATAATATCAGGTAAGATAATTTCAACCTGTTTACTATCACCTTTGAGGCTATCTTATATAAGACATTGCAAAGACTTATTGGCCGGAACTGCGATAAAACCGTTGGGCTTGTTACCTTTGGGATTAGCACTAAAACAGTGTCATTGATGAACTCCGGGCTCTCTTCCCCTCGTACAATCCTTAGAACAATATCCGTGACTTCGTTCCCGCATATGTCCCAATGACGCTGATAAAAATGAGCTGGAAAGCCATCAGGCCCAGGCGCTTTCGTTGGGAACATCTGGAACAAAGCATTTTTACTTCGTCCTTAGTGTATGGGGCGCACAAAGCTGTGTTCATCTCGTCAGTCACCTTCCGTGGTACGTGCTGCAAAACAGCACCCATATCCTGCACCCCCTCCGAGGAGTATAAGGTTTGATAAAAATCATTAGCCATCGCCTTTAACTCCGCAGGATCCGCTATCACCGCTCCAAGGGAGTTCTGAAGAGCCTTTATCATATTTTTCTTCCTACGTATGCTAGCTCGTAGATGAAATTTTTTTGTGTTCCGGTCCCCCGCCGAAAGCCACTCAATTCTTGCCCGTTGTCGCCACATGATTTCCTCCCGGTGATACATCTCAATCAACTTTTCGTTGATTTTTAGTTCCACATGATTGGCCCTGTCCTTGCTGGATCACTCCGGAGTTCTTCCAGCAAACTCTTCAGCTTCTTGATTTCTTTCCTAACACTGCTGAAAGTGTCCCTGCTCCAAGTGTTCAATCCTCTAGACAGGTTATCTAACTTCTGGTGCATATTTTCTACTGATGAACATGGCTGGCCCGAGCACCAGCCGGATGTGAGCTGGTCTCTGAACCCCTCATGCGATTCCCACGTCAATTCATATTTGAAAGTTCTCTGTATACGCGCATCCTCACAATCTCCAAAATCAATTAACAGTGGCGAGTGATCTGACGTGGACCCTGTTAGGTGTGTGACAGAAGCCAGAGGGAATTTGGCCATCCACGCAGCGTTACCCAAAGTTCGATCAAGCCTGCACCTTGTATAGCTTCCCCCTGTGACTTTCTTCTCAAAAGTCCAAAAATTGCCCTTAAAGCCCAGATCTAGCAACATGCAAATATCAGTGGTGTCTCGAAAAGCCTGTATTTGGGCGTTACTACGCTGCCCCACTCTTATATGTTCATCCGGACGTAAGACTTCATTAAAATCCCCCATGCATAACCATGGGAGGGTACTTAAAGTGCTAATATTCTTTAAAACTGTCCAAGTGTGATGCCTCAAATGCGTCTGGGCTTCACCATAAACACATGTTAACCTCCATATGTCATTGTTGCCTTCCTCCACCGAAACATCCAGATGATAGCAAGAGTAACCAAGAATCTCAACCTTTATTGCATTATTCCAAAAAAGACCAATACCTCCACTTCGACCTTGACTACTAACAGCATATGAATTGTCAAAACCTAAAGTACTTGCCAATGCTTCTACACTAAGACCCCTCTATTTGTGTTTCAACGATGCATAGTAGGGTAGGGACAACTGCCGCTGTTGCCTGTTGCTCACGAGCTGGCGCAGCGTACCAAACGAAACGAAACTTCTGCGCGCTCCCCTCCCCTCCCGGTCGGGGGCCCGGCAACACGTGGGGCGCCCGGGCCGGAGCGCCAAAGCCCACCAGAGCCCCCCGCTGGGCGCTGGCTGTGGCTGAGGCTGACACCGTCCGTCCGTCGGCACGGGCACGCGTGCCGCAGCAAACCGAAAACCCGACGCCCCCGCGCCGCCCGCCACGGAAAACGCGCGCGCGCGGCTGCGTTTTCGCATGTCCCGCGCCGGCCGCTGGTTTCCCTGCGCGGAGGATCGATCGTTTTTAACCGTCCCGCTCGGTGGTAATTCGGCGCAGGCGCACGAAGGCCGCCCTCGCCCAATCAAAAGCTGCTGCTACGGCAGCTTGTCTAAAAAAATGCTGTCACCTGCTCAGCAGTGCAATGCAATGCAGTAGGTGTAGGGCGGTCCCGTTGGCGAGGACGGACGTCACGCGCTGCAGCTTCGCAGCCGGATCTACCCACGGCGCCTTCTTCTCTTGAGGAAATGGGGATATGCTGCTGCGCCGTTCCCCCCTGTAACCAAACCTAGAAATGGCCCAATTTTGGCGAGTGAGTGTCAGTGACTCTGAGGCCACGCCAGGTAAGAACGAATCCACGGTTTTCGGTGGCACTTTGGGCCGTTGGACGAGTGTGCGATTTGGGGTGGTACCATGCAGTCTCCCTGGAAGTGGAAAGGGGTGTGTATCGGAACCCTCCTCGCATCGACCGGCTGTCATTGATGACGAACCACCTGCCGTGCCGTGGCACAAAGTATGAGTCTACTTCCCGCGGTTTCTGTGACCTCACCGGTGAGCTAGCTACATGAGTGCTGTTTTAATTAGGTTGTTAGGGTGACGAGCAGGGGCTGCGCTGCGCAGCGCAGGTCAACCCATGGAAAATTGGCCTCGGCCCATAGTGCAGCCGCGTCTGCGTGCATGCGTTTCTTCTTTCTTTTGCTTTGACCGCCAGGTGCATGCACGGGTCGGTTTTATTATAGTCGTCTTGCGTGACCCCGCTGGAGATGGCCCGCGTGAGGTTAGTCGCATCTTGTTTTCCTTCTCCTCTGCTAGGACCCGACATGAGGGACGTAGCATTTTTCTTCTCTTCTCTTAGTTCAGTGCATCGTTTCAGGGCATCTTCGAGCCTTTTGGTGGTCGAATTTCGTGTTTTGACCCTTTTTGGAAAGAATTTCAGGATCTGACCCATGTTTGAAAATGTTTCGCGATTCGACCTTTTTTCCTACCGCTAGGGCCTCTGGCGGTAGGGTTAGATAGCCTACCGCCACGGCCCATGGCGGTAGGGAACTTAGCCACGTCAGCGCGCGGAGACGGCGTCGTCCCCCTCCGTCGCACCCTACCGCCAGGGGCCCTGGCGGTAGGCTGTGTAAACCTACTGCCGAAGACCCTGGCGGTAGGGTGCGGGGCAGTTATTTCGCCCGAGACCGCGCCCCTTCCCTTCTCCCCACCCCTCCCCTCCCCCAACTCGGCAGTTTCTCCTTTCTTTCTCCCCCAAGTCGCCCCTCTCTCCCTCTCTCATCTCCTCCACTCCCCCCCTTGGATCTTCACCGATTCTTCACCGTTTTGGCGGATCGAGATGGCCCCGAGGAGAGAACCGTAAGCTCCTTCGATCCCTCCAATTAGTTTTTGCAAACTTGCTTCCGATTCGACGCATTATTTGCTTGAAATCCCTCATGTTTTTGAACTTAGATTGATATTTTTTTCACCTAAGATTGATTGTAGTTGTAGTTCTTAGTTCTTTAGTAAGTAGTGGTATTGGATATGTACTCTAATCAATAGTTCATATGTTAGTGCGAAGATGAACCCTAGTTCATAATTTTTTTTGTTAAAAAATTATGATGTAATGTTGATAAAGGGATGAACCCTAGTTTGATGATGCATGTGATATGATGATATGATCTAGTGTGAAGATGAACCCTAGTTTGATGATGCATGTTGATATGATGATATGAAGATGTTGTTTGGAAAATTTTGTTTAAAAATATGAAGCTATGATGTATGTTGGAGGTTTTTTTTGATATGATGCATGTTGATATGATTTGATCCATCATGTGTAGTAGATGTTGTTGGAGAAATATGCTTAAAATTTTATTTTGATATGATTTGAGTTCATTGTTTGTTTATGTATGCTTATGCTTATGGTGCTTTTGTTTATGAAACTCTATTAAGGCGGCCACCTCTTGCGGACAACATCGGCCAACGGTACTCCATGCTGGACTGGGCATTCAACAAGGGTCATCGTGCCCGTTTCATAGAGAATGGAGAGGTAAGTGATATGAAAAAAAATTGATCAAAGTTCTCGGAATGATGAAAATGATTTCCTAACTTCTTGGCGTTCATTTTTGACAGACGCTCCAGCCACTGCGCATGAGGGGTCACGGGGTTCATGGGCATATGGACTACGACGAGCGCTACGCGCCGTTCTTCAAGAGAGCCCGTCTGTTGGGTTTCGTGCTGCAGTTTAAGCGTCAGCCGCTGACGCTTGTCCACGTGGATCTCACAGCTCTGATTGACCGTTGGAGACCGGAGACCCATTCTTTCCATCTGCCATGCGGGGAGATGACGGTGACCCTAGAGGACTGGGGGATGATTACTACAATGCCGATCGAGGGTCATGCACTCACCGGTCGAGTGGAGAGGGCCAACTGGCAGGAGAGGGTCACCACCCTCATCGGCGATTGCCCCGGTGCCAAGAGTAACCGTACATCCGGTGTGCCGTTGATCTGGCTCTCGGAGCACGGGAAGACATGCCCCCAAGGCGCAGATGAGGCGACTGTGGAGTTGTACGCGAGGGCCTATCTGTGGTATATTCTCTCGGAGGTCGTGTTTCCAGACGGCTCCGGGAACTCTGCCAACTGGGCGTATCTGTTCTTCCTAGCGGACTGGGATGCAGGGTACAGTTGGGGGACGACATCTCTCGCCTATCTATACCGTTCGGTAAGAGAGTGTCTAATTGCGTACCTACCTACGAAAGTGTGTCCATGACATTTTCTTATATCTGATCCTCATTTGATGTTTTGCAGCTTGACGACGCAACGCAGAGGACGGGAGACAAGTCCAATATGGGTGGCTTTGTCTGGGCCTTCTCCATTTGGATGTGGGAGCGGCTGCCGGTGGGGCGTCCGGAGAAATTGCGAAGACGCCCATGGGAAGACTATGGCGAAGAAGGTGACGAGACTCGAAACCCCACCGTAGCTTACGAGTGGGACGTTGTCAAACTCTACACGGGCGTAAACAAGACTTCGTACAAGACCTACACCAACGAGTTGGACGCTTTGACGCATTGGCAGGTATATGAACTCGCCCAACACCTTTCTCTTTGATTCCACTTTTGACCGAGAGTGCGAACAGATGCATCTTTGAAGCCTCAGATGCACTAGGAGATCTTCCCGGGAGCGTACAATCAGAGACCAGAGTCAGGGGGACGATGAAGGTACAATTTCAGCCTCCTCGAAACAGATGCATCTTGTTCACTTGCAGTCAGTCGATCTGATACTTATTATGACCTTGCTTCATTGTGAGTGCAGAAGTTCGTGCAGTGTTGTCGCAAGCTGGTAGGGTTGCTTGGGTGTGCTGGAGCTGGGTCAGTTGAAGCTTATCAGCCTGTAGCCACACAGGGTCTCATCGGCTCATCGAGCCATGCTCCCTCGTCGTCCAGGTTGGTTGGGAAGGAGGAGGAGGAAGAGGATGAGGATGAGGAGGCCGCACATGAAGAAGAGGATGAGGAGGAGGAGGATGAGAGCAACGGGGAGGAGGAGTACGATGAAGATTATGGACCTCCACCAACTCAAACATCTCAGGCATCTCAGCTGCCGAAGAGGAATCCGAAGAAGAAGGATTTGCTGAGTCCAGACCCTTTCCAGAGACCGGTTCCTCGTCGGCCCAAGAAGAAGACCGAAGAGACTCGTTCAAAGAGTAACGAGGACCGTACCTCCAAGAGGGGAAGGAGCAAGTGATTATGCTCTTCGATACTTGGCTCTTTTAGTTTGGTTGAACTTGTCTAGTGGTTGTGGAACTATATGGAACTATGTGTTTGCTATTTGTGGATCTATGTGTTTGAAATGTTCTATGCACTTCAAGTTATCCTAATATGGATCTACGTGATGCCCAAATTTAATTGTTTAAAATCTATCATATTGCTGTCATATTTGTGAAACTTGCTGTGATATTGAATTTGAGAACAAGCAACCAAATGAACTTGGAAAAACAAAAAAGAGGACCCTACCGCCAGGCAACCTGGCGGTAGGATCAGACAGCCTACCGCCATGGGTCATGGCGGTAGGGTGGACCTACCGCCAGGGCCCTTGCATATTTCGTTACAGAATGCCTGGTTGGCAAAACCCTGCCACACCTTACCGCCAGGGTCGCTGGCGGTAGGGTTAGACAGCCTACCGCCAGGGTTCCTGGCGGTAAGGTCCTAATCCACGTCAGCGCGTGGTGACGGCCACCGTCCCCCTCCGTCACACCCTACCGCCAGATACTCTGGCGGTAGGCTGTCTAACCCTACCGCCAGGAGCTCTGGCGGTAGCAAAAGGGTCAAATCCCGAAAATATTTTAAAGTGGGGTCAGATCCTGAATTTCTTACCAAAAAGGGTCAAAACACGAAATTTAGCCCCTTTTGGTGTTTTCTTTACAGAAAAAAGATAAGAAATTCGTGCTTTCTAGTCCTGCATCTCAGTGGTATGTTTGCACGTGTGCAACATCTATGTAGCCACATGGCTGGGCATTTGCGCTGATTTTTATTCCTCGGTAATGGATGTACACTATTTATATGCGTTTAAGCTCTTTTGATCTCCGTACGCGCAACATCGATATTTTTGTAAGGGTGTAAATTTTTGAATGAGAAATATAACCTGGTCACCAAGCATTTGGACAGAGGCAAGTTTTTAAATTTAGTGCATCATTTTAGTTGTTTAACCTCTAGACAATTATGTGAAGATCAACAAACGGAATGCTTGCAAGATACAACCACGTGCATAGTAGGCATTCATATACCAAACACACATGATGGCATGCTAATAATCCTCGATTGCTTAGCCAAGATGATTGGCTTAGTTGAACATACATAGCCTTTCAATTTGTCATTTTTTTTTAATTTATAACTACTACCTCCGTTCACAGATAGTATAAGATATGACTTTTTTTCCGAAATCAGATGTATATATAGACACCTTTCAGTGTGTTTGTTCACTCATTTCAGGATGCATGTAGTCCATATTGAAATATTCAAAACATTTTATATTTGTGAACGGAGGGAGTATCTACGCACAAGTCTTAATATTTTTAGCAACTAAAATATCCAAGTTAACCGCATTGCATGGATTATGTGACTGTGTTAGGTAAGAATGAAACATATGTGATCTCAAATAATATGATCCTTGTAAACATTGTGACCTCAAATTCTTAAGCAAAGCAAATTATTTATTCTCACACAAGGGAAAGGGGAGAAATCGTCAACATGAATCTATCCAATCACAAATCTCTATCTCTACTACTTAAAAAGAATGTAAGGTTCCCATTTCACTTTCTTTTTACCACTCCTTCATCCAACTTTCCCTCTATAATAATTAATCAACTTAATTTACTTACCTTCTGAACCAGTTTCACATTAATTTACTTATCAAACTTCTGATCAAAATATAAGTTAATCCACGGGCAAAATAGTTTCACTTTAATTTACTTACCAAACTTCTGATTAAAATATAAGTTAATCCACGGGCAAAATTTGATGAACATTTAATTATACAATTGCATTATTATAGATAGGTAAATCACAAGCTAGCGTACTAGAATATTCATATCCCGTTGCAACGCACGGGCATTGTTCTGTATCTTTATCTATACCAATATAAAAAGACCCAAAGGGGCAGATCCAACTGATCTCGGCCATCAAACTAAGTCAATCCAACGACCTGGACTGTTCCAATGGCGAGCGTTCGACGTGTTTAACGTGCAATTAATATCATACCAAATATTGCACTAATCACAAAATTAAAACACAAATAATAGCATATCTAATATCTACATGCAATTAATATATTGCCTAAATATTAACACGCAACACATGCAATTAATATATTGCCTAAATATTAACGTGCGTTACACGTGCACATTTACTAGTAAAAAAATAAGCAATCGACCACATATCATTTAAGTATCATGTTGATCTACCTAACCACATATCATTTACGCACCCGCCCCCCTCCACATACACACACGCACGTAGAGAATGGTATCAACCAATCCCATGGGAGAGGCTATCAAAATCGTTCATTTGCTCCATGATCAATGTAGCAAAGCCAACCTAAAACCCCCTATTGCATTTCCGGAAAAATAAAATTTGTGTCCTTTGCTCTCCCCTATGTGCGTTGTACTGGTGGAAGACTTCTGCATGTACTGATGGCAGAAAGTAGCGGTGGCAGCAATTCAACATTGAATTCCATTGGGAGGGAAACATCATTCCGTTAGCACATAGTTAAATAATTAGTGTTTCTTGATTAACCATGTTAGCTAATTAGTTAATTCAAATTATTTTTATTAGTACATTTTGGACCAATTTAATTGTGAAAAATAGTCGAATTTATGAGCACACAAATAAGAAAGTGTAATTTACAAAGGTGCCTTTTACAATTCATACATGTACAATAACACATTTTTGGAACTTTCTCGTACACAGTGAGAGATTATGCAACAATCACAAAGTGTCATTTATAATCACAACAAATTCCGGTTACAATGTTAAAAATTATAAAGTATTATCTGAAAAGTAAAGTGCCAAAATACAAAATGTCAATTTACATGATGTTGTGAATACACAAACAAAGTTCCAAGTTACAAGGTGCCAATTATCACTCAATGTGTTGTATGTTCACATGAAGGTGCCCTGAGATTCACAAAGGTGTCCACGCAAAGGTGCCATTACACAAAGTTCCATTGTGAACAAAGTGCCAAAAAATCATTGGAAGTGTTGTAAATGTAAGTAAGGTGCCAAAACACACGAAAGTGTTGTATATTCACACCAAGATAAAGACAGAAGGTGCCAAAATTCTAGCGATATTCTTATAGTGTAATACAAAGTGTCATATATCTATCATGAAGGTGCGGTATGAATTATAAAAGAAAGTTCAGGATTATTGTACATATCAAGTGCTACCAGTTCAGTAATAATGTGCATATCTACAACACCAAGTTCCTAAAGCATATGAACAAAGGAACTACGATGTGTATGAACCAATGAAGTGCATCAAATGAACTAATTAGAATAGGGTCATTTCATTTCCAGCAAAAATAAAATGAGATTTGTTAAGTCCTACTAGCAACAAAGTGTTGCTATACTTCACATATAAAGTTCAAGGATCATCATGTAAGTTGCTAGCATTTTGTCGTACACAAAAGTGCTACCATCCTTTGATTTCAATTACATGAAAAAAGTGAATAGAGAACATAATTCATATAGTAAAGTGCATTCATATAATTACAGATAGAAAAAGTGCTAGAACGCTTAGTTCATATAGTCCAGTGCATTAAAGTTACAAGAACAGCAACACAAAGTTCCATGTTTTGAAGTCCCATTGTCCTACGGATCCATCAAGAAGTTGTTGTACTTTGAAATGCTATTGTGTTGATGTTGTACTTTTTTGAGGATGCAATTATAAGAACATGCATCGACGCATTGCACGCTATGGCACTACAAATCCTCCTGGTTTCTACTTCACACCATCACGGGCACATGAGCCAGTACGATTTAACAACTGCCTGTAATAACATTGGACATCCACCAACTTGCCACACTGAATAAACAACCAATGGTGGCATTGGTACTAGAATATAAACATACAGTGAAACTTCAACATACGGGAAGGCAGCAGAAGTAGCCATGTCTGCATCATGTTGAACAACACAAGCAGAAATGTATGTATCACAACAAGAAAAAAGTGCAATGTCACAACCAAAGACCAGTCAACATTCGACATCTAAATACATTGCCGTGATCGTAAGCACATCTATTATACTAGTTTTAGCAAGAGGAATAAGCAAGCATGATCCATAATCTTGCTTGAAGGGCAACGAGGTGCCAGAGGCAGCGCATTAAAAAGGTCACGCTCTGAGAGTCTTTGTGAGGATGAACATTGGTTGCAACTGGAGGGTCATGCTGCTCGAGGTCAACCGTAGACTAGTCCTTGATAAAGGGTGGGCCGGCTTCGTCGTATCGCACTAGCTACATATCAGTTACCTCATCCACCTTTAAGGCGCTGACCGTGGCCACCATCAAGGTGCACGTCTTCGACCTTCCGTCTCACCAGCCGGGCCTCACCTGCTGGGTCTCACTAGTCAGGTCTCTCCTTCCGGGTCTCACCTATTGGGTCTTGGTCATGGGGAATATCCCCAACACATACTATATATCGACCATCTCACATTTTATTTGAATTTGTTGATAGTGTGTGGCGTTTGCAACCCACAGCTAAATACTTGTAGGCGTAGGGGGCGGGGCACTGTACATTATGTGATAAACACATTATACATATGAGACATGGTTTGGATTATGAAGATCTAGTTAGAACTTGAAATGTACTGTGATTCGAAATCAACATAAAGTGGATTCAAAAAATCAAGTTCGAGTTCGAGTTCATATAGTACACATAGTTCATATCTAACTCGACAGTAATCATGTGGTGTGTTGTGAAGATAATATACAAACGATAGTTTAATTTGACAATAATGATGATTGTAGATATTATTAGAATAGGGAAATAAATTCAAATGGTTTAACTTGACAACAATCATGATTGTAGATCTTATTCAAATCAAGAAACAAATTCAAATTTAGTTCATATTGAAGCATAGTATATACGTTTGAAATGCACTAAAATAGTCATTTGAGTAGCAGGTTGCATGCATTATACACGTAGAGAAATATTTTAATTGAACATAACATGGATTCAAAACTTTGAATGACATTTGTAGTGCGAATTGATTTGGTACAATACACGGGACTAGACTCTCTTGTGTGGCGCAAATAGATTTCTTTTTGGTTTTCTCGTCGAGGGAAGTGCAAATTGATTTGATATAGTATACACGTTAGGCTTGTCCGGAAATTTTAACTTGCGCCTTGTTATCATGGTATTTTAAGATATCTCTTTGTCTCGTTGTGATCCTAAAATTCCCTCCATCTCAACCCGCGTCTTGCTATCCCAAAACTACAACGCGCATGAAAACTCAATGTTAATGGTTTATTGAATCTTCTATGGTCATACACCCAATGTTAATGGTTTACAGAATCTCAATCGTAGTGATACACATATTCATAATATTGATGCCAACGTATGCAAAGTTGATAATGATAGTGCAACATACTTGTGGCACTGCCATTTAAGGTCATATTGGTATAAAGCGCATGAAGAAACTCCATGTTGATGGGTTTTGGAATCACTTGATTATGAATCATTTGATACTTGCGAACCATGCCTCATAGGCAAGATGACTAAAACTCCGTTCTCCGAAACAATGGAGCGAGCCAATGACTTATTGGAAATAATACATACCGATATATGCGGTCCGATGAGTGTTGAGGCACGCGGCGAGTATCGTTATTTTCTGACCTTCATAGATGATTTGAGCAGATATGGGTATATCTACTTAATGAAACACAAGTCTGAAACATTTGAAAAGTTCAAAGAATTTCAGAGTGAAGTGGAGAATCATCGTAACAAGAAAATAAACTTTCTATGATCTGATCACGAAGGTGAATATTTGAGTTACAAGTTAGGCCTTCATCTAAAAAAATGTGGAATAGTTTCACAACTCATGCCACCTGGAACACCACAGCGTAATGGTGTGTCCGACGTTTGTAACTGTACTTTATTAGATATGGTGCGATCTATGGTGTCTCTTACCGATTTACCACTATCATTTTGTGATTATGGATTAGAGACAGCTGCATTCACGTTAAACAAGGCACCGTTAAATTCCATTGAGACGACACTGTATAAACTGTGGTTTGGCAATAAACCTAAGCTATTGTTTCTTAAAGTTTGGGGATGCGATGCTTATGTCGAAAGGCTTCAGCCTGATAAGCTCAAACCCAAATCGGAGAAGTGTGTCTTCATAGGATACCCTATGGAAACAATTGGGTACACCTTCTACGATAGATCCAAAGGCAAGATCTTTGTTGTCAAGAATGGAACCTTTCTAGAGAAGGAGTTTATCTCGAAAGAAGTGAGCGGGAGGAAAGTAGAACTTAATGAGGTAATTGTACCTTCTCTCAATTTGGAAAGTAGCTCATCCGAGAAATCCGTTCTGTGATGCCTACACCAACTAGAGAGGAAGCTAATGATGATGATCATAAACCTTCAGATCAAGTTACTACTGAACCTCGTAGGTCAACCAGAGCACGATCCGCACCAGAGTGGTATGGCAATCCTGTTCTGGAAGTCATGTTACTTGACCATGACGAACCTACGAACTATGAAGAAGCTATGATGAGCCCAGATTCCGATAAATGGCTTGAGACCATGAAATCTGAGATAGGATCCATGTATGAGAACAAATTGTGGACTTTGGCGGATTTGCTCGATGATCGGCGACCCATAGAGAATAAATGGATCATCAAGAAGAAGACTGACACTGATGGTAATGTTACTGTCTATAAAGCTCGACTTGTCGCAAAAAGTTTTTGACCAGTTCAAGGAGTTGACTATGATGAAACTTTCTCACCCGTAGCGATGCTTAAGTCTGTCCAAATCATGTTAACAATTGCCGCATTTTATGATTACGAAATCTAGCAAATGGACGTGGAAACTGCATTCTTTAATGGATTTCTTAAAGAAGAATTGCATATGATGCAACCAGAAGGTTTTGTCGATCCTAAACATGCTAACAAAGTGTGCAAGCTCCAGCGATCCATTTATGGACTAGTGCAAGCATCTCAGAGTTGGAATATACGCTTTGATGAAGTGATCAAAGCTATGGTTTTATACAGACTTTCGGAGAAGCCTGTATTTACAAGAAAGTGAATGGGAGCTCTGTAGCATTTCTAATATTATATGTGGATGACATATTGTTGATTGGAAATGATGTAGAATTTCTAGATAGCATAAAAGGATAGTTGAATAAAAGTTTTTCACTGAAAGACATTGGTGAAGCTGCTTATATATTGGGCATAAAGATCTATAGAGATAGATCAAGATGCTTAATAGGACTTCCACAAAGAACATACATTGACAAAGTTTTGAAGAAGTTCAAAATGGATCAGTCAAAGAAAGGGTTTTTGCATGTGTTACAAGGTGTGAAGTTGAGTCAGACTCAATGCCCGACCACTGCAAAAGATAGAGAGAAAATGAAAGTCATTCCCTATGCCACAACCATAGGTTCTATGAAGTATGCCTTGTTGTGTACCAGACCTATTATGTGCTTTGCCAATAAGTTTGACAAGGGGGTACAATGGTGATCCAGGAATAGATCACTTGGCAGCGGTCAAAAGTATCCTTAGTTACCTTAAAGAGGACTAAGAAATGTTTCTCGGTTATGGAGGTGATAAAGAGTTCGACGTAAAGAGTTACGTCGATGCAAGCTTTGACACTGATCTAGATGACTCTAAGTCTCAATCTAGATATGTATTGAACGTGGGAGCAATTAGCTAGAGTAGCTCCATGCAGAGCATTGTAGACAAAGAAATTTGCAAAATACATACGGATCTGAATGTGGCAGACCCGTTGACTAAACTTCTCTCACAAGCAAAACATGATCACTCGATAGTAATCTTTGGGTGTTAATCACATAGCGATGTGAACTAGATTATTGACTCTAGTAAACCCTTTGGGTGTTGGTCACATGGAGACGTGAACTATGGGTGTTAATCACGTAAAAATGTGATCTATTGGTGTTAAATCACATGGCGATGTGAACAAGATTATTGACTCTAGTGCAAGTGGGAGACTGAAGGAAATATCCCCTAGAGGCAATAATAAAGTTGTTATTTTATATATCCTTATTCATGATAAATGTTTATTATTCATGCTAGAATTATATTAACCGGAAACTTGATACATGTGTGGATACATAGACAAAACACAGTGTCCCTAGTATGCCTCTACTTGACTAGCTCGTTAATCAAAGATGGTTAGTTTCCTACCATAGACATGTGTTGTCATTTGATGAATGGGATCATATCATTAGGAGAATGATGTGATGGACAAGACCCATTCGTTAGCATAGCAATATGATCGTTCAATTTTATTGCTACTGCTTTCTTCATGTCAAATACATATTCCTCCGACTATGAGATTATGCAACTCCCGGATACCGGAGGAATGCCTTGTGTGCTATCAAATGTCACAACATAACTGGGTGATTATAAAGATGCTCTACAGGTATAGATCGAGATTAGGATTAGTCACTCCAAGTATCGAAGAGGTATCTCTAGGCCCTCTCGGTAATGCACATCATAAGAAGCCTTGCAAGAAATGTGACTAATGATTTAGTTGCAGAATGATGCATTATAGAATGAGTAAAGATACTTGCCAGTAATAAGATTGAACTAGGTATGAAGATATCGACGATCGAATCTCGGGGGAGTAACATACCGATGACAAACGGAATAACGTATGTTGTCATAACGATTCGACCAATAAAGATCTTCGTAGAATATGTGGGTGCCAATATGATCATCCAGGTTCCGCTAGTGGTTATTGACTGGAGAGGTGTCTCGGTCATGTCTACATAGTTCTCGAACCCATAGGGTCCGCACGCTTAACGTTCGATAACGATTTTGTATTATATGAGTTATGTGATCTGGTGACCGAACGTTGTTCGGAGTCCTGAATGAGATCACGTACATGACGAGTAGTCTCGAAATGGTCTAGAGGTAAAGATTTATATATAGGATGATAGTATTCGGACACCGGAAGTGTTCTGGGGTGTATCAGGTGCATATCGGAGTACCGAGGGGCGGGGGGGGGGGGTACCGGAACCCCACGGGGGAATAATGGGCCGTATGGGCCATAGGAGGGGAGCACACCAGCCCACAAAGGGTGCCCCCCTTATGGTAGGAGGCCCAATAAGAGAAGGAGGTGGGGTTTTGGCCCCCCCCTTTCCTTCCTCCTTCCCTCTTCCCCCTTTTCCCCCTTCCGGTAAAAGGAAGGGAGGGGGGAATTGGACTAGGGAGCCCAAGTAGGATTCCTCCTACTTGGGCACCCCAAGGCTGCCTCTCTCCCCCTCCCACCTATACATACGTGGGGAGGGGGCGCCTAGAAGACACACGAACAATTGTTAGCTATGTGCAGCGCCCCCCTCCACAGTTTACGCCTCCGCTCATATACACGTAGTGCTTAGGCGAGGCCCCGCGCCGATAACTTCACCATCACCATCACCATGCCGTCATGCTGACAGAACTCTTCTACTTCCTCGACACTCTGCTGGATCAAGAGTTCGAGGGACGTCTTCGAGCTGAACGTGTGCAGAACTCAAAGGTGTCGTATGTTCGGTACTTGATCGGTCGGAACGAGAAGAAGTTCGACTACATCAACCGCGTTGGCAAACGCTTCCGCTTTCGGTCAACAAGGGTACATGGACACACTCTCCCCCTCTCGTTGCTATGCATCTCCTAGATAGATCTCGCGTGAACGTAGGAATTTTTTTGAAATTGCATGCTATGTTTCCCAACATGATATACATGTTATTGATGTGTACCTTACTAATGATCATAGTAGTGCCTGGGTATTTGATACCGGTTCGGTTGCTCATACTTGTAACTCGAAACAGGGACTATGGATTAAACAAAGATTGGCTAAGGACGAGGTGATGATGCGCGTCGGGAATGGTTCCAAGGTCGATGTGATCGCCGTCGGCACGCTATCTCTACATCTACCTTTGGGGTTAGTTTTAGACTTGAATAATTGTTATTTGGTGCCCAGCGTTGAGCATGAACATTATATCTGGATCTTATTTAGTGTGAGACCGTTATTCATTTAAATTAGAGAATAATGGTTGTTCTATTTATATGAGTAATATCTTTATTGTCATGCACCCTTGAAGAGTGGTCTATTTCTATTGAATCTCGATTGTGGTGATACACATATTCATTATATTGATGCCAAAAGATGCAAAGTTGATAATGATAGTGCAACATATTTGTGGCACTGCCGTTTAGGTCATATTGGTGTAAAGCGCATGAAGAAACTCCATGCAGATGGACTTTTGGAATCACTTGATTATGAATCATTTGATACTTGCGAACCATGCCTCATGGGCAAGATGACTAAAACTCCATTCTCCGGAACAATGGAGAGAGCCAATGACTTATTGGAAATAATACATACTGATGTATGCGGTCCGATGAGTGTTGAGCCTCGCAACGGGTATCGTTATTTTCTGATCTTCACAGATGATTTGAGCAGATGTGGGTATATCTACTTAATGAAACACAAGTCTGAAACATTTGAAAAGTTCAAAGAATTTCAGAGTGAAGTGGAGAATTTTCGTAACAAGAAAATAAAGTTTCTACGATCTGATCGCGGAGGTGAATATTTGAGTTACGAGTTTGGCCTTCATTTAAAACAATGTGAAATAGTTTCACAACTCATGCCACCTGGAACACCATAGCGTAATGGTGTGGCCGAACATCGTAACCGTACTTTATTAGATATGGTGCGATCTATGATGTCTCTTACCGATTTACCACTATCGTTTTGGGGTTATGCCTTAGAGACAGCTGCATTCACGTTAAATAGGGCCCGTTAAAATCCATTGAGACGACACCGTATGAATTGTGGTTTGGCAATAAAAGTTGTCGTTTCTTAAAGTTTGGGGATGCGATGCTTATCTCAAAAGGCTTCAGCCTGATAAGCTCGAACCCAAATCGGAGAAGTGCGTCTTCATAGGATACCCTAAGGAAACAATTGGGTACACCTTCTACCATAGATCCGAAGGCAAGATTGTTGCCAAGAACGGAACCTTTCTAGAGAAGGAGTTTATCTCGAAAGAAGTGAGTGGGAGGAAAGTAGAACTTGATGAGGTAATTGTACCTTATCTCAATTTGTAATATAGCTCATCCAAGAAATCCATTCCCGTGATGCCTATACCAACTATAGAGGAAGCTAATGATAATGATCATGAAACTTCAGATAAAGTTACTACTGAACCTCGTAGGTCAACCAGAGCACGATCTGAACCAGAGTGGTACGACAATCATGTTCTGGAAGTCATGTTACTTGACCATGACGAACCTACAAACTATGAAGAAGCTATGATGAGCCCAGATTCTCATAAATGGCTTGAGGCCCTGAAATCTGAGATAGGATCCATGTATGAGAACAAAGTGTTGACTTTGGTGGATTTGCCCGATGATCGGCGACCCATAGAAAATAAATGGATCTTCAAGAAGAAGACTGACGCTGATGGTAATGTTACTGTACATAAAATCATGACTTGTCGCAAAAGGTTTTCGACAAGTTCAAGGAGTTGACTATGATGAGACTTTCTCACCCGTAGTGATGCTTAAGTCTATCCGAATCATGTTAGAAATTGTCGCATTTTATGATTATGAAATCTGGCAAATGGACGTCAAAACTACATTCCTTAACGGATTTCTTAAAGAAGAGTCGTATATGATGCAACCAGAAGGTTTTGCTGATCCTAAAGGTGCTAACAAATTGTGCAAGCTCCGGCGATCCATTTATGGACTGGTGCAAGCATCTCAGAGTTGGAATATATGCTTTGAGGTGATCAAAGCATATGGTTTTATACAGACTTTCAGAGAAGTCTGTATTTACAAGAAAGTGAGTGTGAGCTCTGTAGCATTTATAATATTATATGTGGATGGCATATTGTTGATTGGAAATGATATAGAATTTCTGGATAGCATAAAAGGATACTTGAATAAGAGTTTTTCAATGAAAGACCTTTGGTGAAGCTGCTTATATATTGGGCATTAAGATCTATAGAGATAGATCAAGACGCTTAATAGGACTTTCACAAAGCACATACCTTGTGATACTTCTCCGTCATATCAACTTTTCCAAACACTTTTGCCCTTGTTTTGGACTCTAACTTACATGATTTGGATGAAACTAACCTGGACTGACGTTGTTTTTAGCAGAACTGCCATGGTGTTATTCTTGTGCAGAAACAAAAGTTCTCGGAATGACCTGAAAATCCACGGAGATTACTTTTGGAAAATATAAAAAATACTGGCAAAAGAATCAAGGCCAAGGGGGCCCACACCCTGTCCACGAGGGTGGGGGGCGCGCCCCCTCCCCCTGGGCGCGCCCCCCTGCCTCGTGGGCCCCCTGGATGGCCACCGACCTCAACTCCAACTCTATATATTTGCTTTCATGGATAAAAAAATCTGAGAGAAAGTTTCATCGCGTTTTACGATACGGAGCTGCCGCCAAGCCCTAATCTCTCTCAGGAGGGCTGATCTGGAGTCCGTTCGGGGCTCCGGAGAGGGGGATTCATCGTCGTCATCATCATCAACCATCCTCCATCACCAATTTTTCATGTTGCTCACCGTCGTGCGTGGATAATTCCATCGTAGGCTTGCTGGACGGTGATGGGTTGGATGGAATTTACCATGTAATCAAGTTAGTTTTGTTAGGGTTTGATCCCTAGTATCCACTATGTTCTGAGATTGATGTTGCTATGACTTTGCTATGCTTTATGCTTGTCACTAGGGCCCGAGTGCCATGATTTCAGATCTGAACCTACTATGTTTTCATGAATATATGTGAGTTCTTGATCCTATCTTGTAAGTCTATAGTCACCTATTATGTCTTATGATCCGACAACCCCGAAGTGACAATAATCGGGATACTTCTTGGTGATGACCGTAGTTTGAGAGGTTCATGTATTCACTAAGTGCTAATTCTTTGGTCCGGTACTCTATTAAAAGGAGGCCTTAATATCCCTTAGTTTCTATTAGGACCCCGCTGCCATGTGAGGGTAGGATAAAAGATGTCATGCAAGTTCTTTTCCATAAGCACGTATGACTATATTCGGAATACATGCCTACATTACATTGATGAACTGGAGCTAGTTCTGTGTCACCCTATGTTATAACTATTACATGAGGAATCACATCCGACATAATTATCCATCACTTGTCCAAAGCCTACGAGCTTTTCACATATTGTGCTTTGCTTATTTACTTTACCGTTGCTACTGTTACAACTACTATACAACTGCTATCATTACTTTTGCCACTGTTACCATTACTATCATATTACTTTGCTACTAAATACTTTGCTGCAGATACTAAGTTATCCAGGTGTGGTTGAACTGACAACTCAACTGCCAATACTTGAGAATATTCTTTGGCTCCCCTTGTATCGAATCAATAAATTTGGGTTGAATACTCTACCCTCGAAAACTATTGCGATCCCCTATACTTGTGGGTTATCAAGACTATTTTCTGGCACCGTTGCCGGGGAGCATAGGTCTATTCTTTGAGTCACTTGGGAATTATATATGCTGATCACTATGAGGAACTTGAAAGATGAAAGAACTAAAAAAATTCCCTCAACTACGAGGGGAGGTAAGGAATTTCCACCTAGCTCTGCACTAGATTCTCCTTTTGTTTTGAGTAAGCTTGCGACACCTAAACCTGCTACTGCTATGAATTTTGATATGTCGCATGTTATTGATGATGCCACTTCTACTATACATGATACTTATGTTGAAACTACTTCTATGCTTGATACTACTATGGCATTAGGTGAATATCTTGATGAACAACTTGCTAGGGTTAGAGAGAATGATATTATTGATGATGAAATTATTTATGATAGTGATGATGAAGGTTCTCCCCCTAAATATTAATTGTCTGTTGTTCCTGAGGGTTATGTTATGGATGAAGAAGCTGCTAGAGCTATTCTTGCTTGCAATGATAGATATGATCTTAAGAAGTTATTAGCTAAATGGAAGCAGCAATCTCTGAACGCTAGAATGAAATATGCCACTGCTTTTGCCACTTCACCTAATTTTGTTACTGATAAGGATTATGAATTCTCTGTTGATACTGAGATAATTACTTTGGTTGAATCTGATCCTTTTTATGGCTATGAATCTGAAACTGTTGTGGCACATCTTACTAAGTTAAATGATATAGCCACTATCGGGGTCAAAAGCGGCGGATCTCGGGTAGGGGGTCCCGAACTGTGCGTCTAGACGGATGGTAACAGGAGACAAGGGACACGATGTTTTTACCCAGGTTCGGGCCCTCTTGATGGAGGTAAAACCCTACTGCTTGATTGATATTGATAATATGGGTAGTACAAGAGTGTATCTACCACGAGATCAAGGAGGCTAAACCCTAGAAGCTAGCGTATGGTATGATTGTTGTTGTCATTGTTGTCCTACGGACTAAAACCCTCCGGTTTATATAGACACCGGGGAGGGCTAGGGTTACACAGAGTCCATTACAATGGTAGGAGATCTACATATCCGTATTGCCAAGCTTGCCTTCCACGCCAAGGAAAGTCCCATCCGGACACAGGACGAAGTCTTCAATCTTGTATCTTCATAGTCTTGGAGTCCGGCCGATGATGATAGTTCGGCTATCCGGACACCCCCTAGTCCAGGACTCCCTCAGTAGCCCCTGAACCAGGCTTCAATGACGACGAGTCCGATGCGCATATTGTCTTCGGCATTGCAAGGCGGGTTCCTCCTCCGAATAATTCATAGAAGATTGTGAACGCCAGGATAGTGTCCGGCTCTGTAAAATAATTTCCACATACCACCGTAGAGGGAATAATATTCACACAAGTCCTATCTGCTGACGTATTTTGTGGCGTGACGTCACACCACTACCAAGCCGTTACTTGAATCGTTTTTATTATACCACCTCAGCGCGTTTTAGAAGCGGTTTCCTTGGCACGTCTTGTCGAAGCAGAGATCGTGTCCCCCTTATTCCGGGATTCCCATCAATACGGACGTGGGTAACCCAACTGCGCCATTGATTGTGGCGCTTGGGAGATTAATCGAGTTTTACCAGGCCGGTGGGGACGTATAGCTTCGTCCACCCATATATAAGGGGATAAGGATACATCTCCTTTACCTACGCCTTCTTCCTCCTTTGCTTATCCATCTCCGCGCACTCGAGCTCCAGCGCCCAAGTCCGCACATCTCACCTCGACCCTTTCCAGCCATGTCCGGAGCGGGAGGCAAGTGGATGGCCTCCTCCGTCACGGAGGGGCACATCGAGAAGCTGCGCAGCGCCGGATACCTGTCCAGTGACATCGCGCACCGGCTGCCCGACGAGGGGCAGCTCATCCCCACCCCGCCCCATGAGAGGGTCGTATTCCTTCCCCACTTCCTCCGCGGACTGGGCTTCCCACTCCACCCCTTCGTCCGGGGGCTCATGTATTACTACGGCCTGGATTTCCACGATCTGGCCCCAAATTTCATCCTCAATATCTCGGCATTTATCGTCGTGTGCGAGGCCTTCCTCTGCATCCAGCCCCACTTCAGCTTGTGGCTAAAGACCTTCAATGTCAAGCCGAAGGTTGTGAAGGGCAGCCAAGCGGAGTGCGGAGGCGCCATGGTGGGCTGCCCAACGTCATCTGGCTTGAGGGTGCCTTCGTGGAATCCATCAAACGGTGGTAATCGGGGTGGTTCTACATCACCGAGCCGCGTGACCCTAAATGGGCAGCGGCCCCCGAATTCAGATCTGGCATCCCCATGCAGCTCACCTCCTGGAAAGAGAAGGGCTTGCTATGGGGTAGTTCGGAAGAGCTGACCGGACTCCAGTCCTGTCTCTAGACCCTGGTGAACAAGAAGCTTAAGCTTGTCAACGTGATCCAGGTCATGCTCGTCTGCTGGATTCTCCCTTGCCAGCAACGGGTCTTCAATTTGTGGGAGTTTGATCCGGCACAGCACCGGACCTTGAGCGGGCTCTTCGACACGACGTACGAAGCTGCCTGGAGGGTGCTGTTCAAGGGCATCGAAGCTCCCGCATCCGCAACCGAAGATCGCGGATTCAGCACGCAGCGCCCGGCCGGCGAGGTAAGCTATGTTATCCTTTATGGGACACTCATTTTTTCTCATAGTTTGACTCTATGTGGGATCTAAACTCCCAATACCTTTAACAGGACTGGCAGAAGACGTCCGGACAGGTTAACTGTCCGGCTCCCCTTCCAGAAGACCCAGCGGACGCCCGTTTGGCAGGGCTGCTGGTCCCGGTACTTTACGTAGTGCCAGAGAAGAAGGCCAAGAAGAAGGCCACGGGAACCCGAAGGAGTTCCCGGCGTCAGGTGATATCGGACTCATCATCCGATGACTCCGAGGCGGACTCCTCCCACGAAGACGAGGAGGAGAAGAAAGAGGCCTCTCCCCCAGCGGGGGGAGAGAAGAAGAGGAAGGCCTCCCCAACGAGGGAGGCCGAAGGGTCCAAGAAGGGAAGGACCCTTCCCCCGGACTGCTCCGCCAACGTTGGCGACGGCAACGAGGAGTGGCCCTCAAGGGCCAAGCCCCTGGCGAGATCGTAAGTATCCGGACTCCTAGATAATTTATAATTTTTCTTTTTGCCACACGGTGTCTTTCTAATGCCGCATACAACCTGTAGTCCGGCCAAGGACGATCTTCCCGCTTTGTCGAGCGGGTCCTTGGACACGTCGGATATGGATTCTCTTCCGACCGCCTCAACCCCCCGTGACGCTGACGACGCCGAGGTGGGATCCCGGGAAGGGACCCGCCAGGAGGAGGAGGCCCCGGAGGTGCCGCAAGGCAACCTCCCGGACTCTGCACCGGACTCCGCACCGGAACCTGCAGTGGTTCCGGAGTCCGGCGAGCGGCCCCTTCGTAAGAAGGGCAAGACTGTGACACCGGCGGCCTCTGTCCAACCGGAGGCGCCGGATAACTTGCTGGAGGTGCTCAACGGCGCTTCCATCGAAGAAGAACACCGCACTGTTATGAGTGCGGTGATTCAGAAGGTTCAGCTCGCCAAGAGCGGGCTGACCGAAGCCTGCAGCAGCCTTCTAACAGGCTTTGAGGTAAGAATTTTAAGATATGTAATATAATACCGCATAGACAGTAGCCCCTGATGCTTGGTTTGGTGTTCGGAAAGAAAAGCCGGACTAAGGATCTAAAAAGATATACGCAGGAGTTCTAAAAAATATGTCAATATGGGATTGCAGGCTGCGCTGCTGACCTCTGCCGCACTGACTGCGGAGGTCGGTGCTTTGAAGCAGAGCCTCGAGCGGTCCGAGAGCAAGCTCGGCCGTGCCAAGAAGCAGCTCGAGGACAAGGAAGGTGAGTAACACCGTGTTAAATTTGTACCTTACAGAAAAGGATTTGGTTGCAAGAGAAATAACAAGGATAACATGGGTACTACAGGGGCCACAAACGAGGTGGCGACCCTGAAGGAGGCGGTGTCCGCGGCCGAACGCAATGCGGCCGCGGAACGAGCCGAGCGAGAGAAGCAGGAGGCGCGGGTGGCGGCGGTACAGCAAGAGCTCCAGGCTCTCGTGGAAAAGCACGAGAGTTTGGAGCGTGACTCGAAGACTCGAGAGTCCGAGCTTGCGTCGGCTCTTGAGAGTGCCAAAGCCGCTAAGGCCGAAGCCCACAAGGCCCTCCGGGAAATCGAGGATTTGAAGAAAATAGCGGCGGGTAAGGCATTTTTCATGCAAAGCAAGCATGTGAATGTGAATTACCTATTACTTACCCGAATTCGGAGCTCTCCAGGAGCGTTCGCAGATCTGCCCCGCAGCGTGTCCGATGCTGCCGCTTTCTACCGGGCCGAGGAGGGGAGCTCGACGGAGAAGGTCTTCTGGTCTCAGTATGCTGAGGCCGGACATCCGGTGCCCCTTAGCGACCAGCTGAAGCAGCTGGTCGAGCTCCACAAGGTAGCCGAACAGGCCATGAAGGGCCTCATAGTTCGGCTGTGGCCCAAGGAGGCCATGCCTGGGAGCTACTTCGGCCTGGTGCGGCAGCTGGTGGATGCGTGTCCCTGGGTTGAAGTCGTCAAGCACTTCATCTGCATTGAAGGTGCCCGTCGGGCCCTTGCCCGTGCAAAGGTGCACTGGGGCAGGATGGACACTGAGAAGCTTGTGACAGACGCGCCACCGGCGGGCAAGGAGTATCGCACGCCCGAAATGTATTATAAGAGTGTCCTGAAGGGTGCCCGCATGATTGCGGGTGAGTACTCCAAAGATGTAATATTTGAGTAGACTCGCATTTTGTTATCCTGTGCGCTGAAAACTTTGTTCATATGCGCTAAGCAACGCTTGTTAATTTAAAATATTACCTTCTGTGCGGCCGTTTATCAAATCTGAGAGATGGCAAGTCGTCGGCTTCAGCCCCCATGCCACTAGTGCTGGGGTGTTCGGGATAAACTTGAGCGCTCTTGTTCCCATTTTTGGGTCCATCTAGGGAGGCGCTCAACACAACGAACGAGGCAACCGGACTTATAATGCTTGAACACTCTCACTTAGCCATAGAATTCTATAATTTTAAATTTCGGCGAAGCCCCTAGTGTTCGGAAGACCGAGTTCGGGGCGCTATCCACGCCTGGGCCGGACATAGCCGGTTCCTCGCTCTAAGCGGCATAAGTCTTTAGGGACTCGAAAAAACCTCTCGAACAGCGACCAGCTCTCGCCTTATCATGACGGTCAGTTTTAGCTTTCTCCACTGAGGCGCTCGCCCAGCTCAACCGGGGCGCAATTGCAGTGGTTCTCCCAGTGCTACCTTAGCCGATACAACGGAACGTAAGGTACCAAAACATGGGAGCCGGGCAAACCCAACTATTGACCAAAGACATGATTCGGAGCCGATGCATATAATGCTATAAGTTCGGGGTGCCGCACTTGTGAAAGTGTTCGGACTTATCACACCATAATGTGGGGAACTTAAGCCCCTGGTGTATTTAGCCGTACCAAAGTGTACGGATGCAACATGTCATAAATGAACATATATATAAGAAAGAAATGCGGTTATAACCAAAAAGCGATGCATTGTTTATTCAAGAAATACTGCCATGAATGCAGAACGATACAAATAGTGCGGTAAGCAAGGGATAGGACTATTAGACATGTCCCCCTCCAGGGGTAGGCTGCGGAATGGTGTATAAAACGGATTTAATGCTCATAATGGAGACCACCTGGATACTCGTCGTAGCCTTTCTCCTCCCCTGGCTGTTGCATCGTGAGTTCGGCAGGTCTACTGCCGGACAGGGCCTCTGGTGAACGGAGTCCTATGGGTAAGAAAAAAAGAAAGAAAAGAAAAAGAGTGACACACTTGGGAGCCCCTGGTGCGGTTAAGCCGCATTCTGGGCCTGTGGTGGTCGTGCCCCTCCCCCTATGCCCATGGTATCTCCAGAGCGTAATGATGTATGCGAAGGACCAGTCTTGCAATTTTGCAAGGGCTGGGGTTGGGGCCGCATTCCTACGCGTGCTCGGAACGTGCCAGGTGGTCTTGTTGTAGGTTACTCCGGGCGCGTTTGGCCGTGTCCGGTCGCTTAACGGCCGGACTCGAAAATTGCCTTAAGAGGCTGCTCTGTACTTCTGCCGCGAGAGCCGCTGTGTGTTCCTCCGTTCGGAGGGAGCGTTCAGTCTTTCCGTTGACCGTAATGACTCCTCGAGGGCCAGGCATCTTGAGCTTGAGGTATGCGTAGTGCGGCACCACGTTGAATTTTGCGAACGCGGTTCGTCCGAGCAGAGCATGATAGCCGCTGCGGAACGGGACTATATCGAAGATTAACTCCTCGCTTCGGAAGTTATCCGGGGATCCGAAGACCACTTCCAGTGTGACTGAGCCTGTACAATTCGCCTCTACACCTGACACCTTTGAAGGTCGTCTTTGTGGTTTAATCCTTGAGGGGTCTATGCCCATCTTGCGCACTGTATCCTGATAAAGTAGGTTCAGGCTGCTGCCGCCGTCCATCAGGACTCTAGTGAGGTCAAATCCATCGACGATTGGGTCTAAAACCAATGCGGCGAATCCGCCGTGGCGGATACTGGTGGGGTGGTCCCTTTGATCAAAAGTGATCGGGCAGGCAGACCATGGGTTGAACTTTGGGGCGACTGGCTCCATCGCGTATACGTCCCTGAGTGCACGCTTCCGCTCCCTCTTGGGTATGTGGGTTGCGTATATCATGTTCACCGTCCGCACTTGTGGGGGGAAACCCTTCTGTCCTCTATTGTTCGGCGGCCGGGTCTCTTCCTCGTCATCGCTATGTAGCCCCTTGTCATTGTTTTCGGCAATTAACTTGCCTGCCTGCTTGAATACCCAACAATCCCTGTTGGTGTGATTAGCTGGCTTTTCGGGGGTGCCATGTATGTGGCAAGAGCGGTCGAGTATTTAGTCCAAATTGGACGGACCCGGAGTAGTTCTTTTGAATGGCTTTTTCCGCTGACCGGGTTTAGAGCCTCTGAATCCGGCGTTGACTGCCGTATCCTCAGTGTTATCGCCGTTAACGCGGCGTTTGTTTTTGTTGCGACGCGACCTGCCATTGCGGTCCTTGGTATCCGGACTGCCAGAATTTTTGCTGAGGTTGTTACTGCGGGCTAGCCAGCTGTCCTCTCCCGCGCAGAAGCGGGTCATAAGTGATGTGAGGGCTGCCATGGATTTCGGCTTTTCCTGTCCTAGGTGCCGGGCAAGCCACTCGTCGCGGATGTTATGTTTGAAGGCTGCGAGGGCCTCTGCATCCGGACAGTCGACGATTTGATTTTTCTTTGTTAAGAACCGTGTCCAGAACTGTCTGGCCGATTCGTCTGGCTGCTGAATTATGTGGCTTAGGTCATCGGCGTCTGGTGGTCGCACATATGTGCCCTGGAAGTTGTCAAGGAATGCGGCTTCCAGGTCTTCCCAACACCCAATTGATTCTGCTGGCAAGCTGTTAAGCCAATGCCGAGCTGGTCCTTTAAGCTTGAGTGGGAGATATTTGATGGCGTGAAGATCGTCACCGCGGGCCATGTGGATATGAAGGAGATAGTCTTCGATCCAAACCGCGGGGTCTGTTGTGCCATCGTAGGATTCAATGTTCATGGGTTTAAACCCTTTGGGGATTTGATGATCCATTACTTCATCTGTGAAGCATAGTGGGTGTGCGCCGCCTCTATATTGGGCTATATCGCGACGTAGCTCAAACGAGCTTTGTCTACTGTGTTCGGCCCGGCCGGAGTTGCTGTGTCCGGCGCGACGGTTGTCGTCGCGTGCATCGTGGGGCGCCCACGCGATCCGTAGATCGATCTTGATTGTCTTGCCTTATCCTCCAATATATCTCGCAAGTCCGGAGCGTTCCCCTATGGCTTTGTACTTTTCGAGTGGTGCCGGGGTACGGTTCTAATGGAGGGCCTAAAGGCCTCTCTGTCGCAGCCACGAGGTGGTCGGTCAGCCGTATTGTGCTCTAGTGATGCAGGTTTATATGCCTCCTCCTCTAATCGGGGGAGCAACTTGCGTTTGGGGTAGCTTTTGGAGGGGCGTTCGAGTTCATACTCTTCGGCCGCAAGGACTTCAGTCCATCTGTCGGCTAGCAGGTCTTGATCAGCTCTAAGCTGTTGCTGCTTTTTCTTTAGGCTGTTCGCCGTGGCCATAAGCCTGCGTTTGAAACGCTCTTGTTCGACGGGATCCTCGGGCACGACGAATTCGTTGTCGTCGAGGCTTGCCTCATGTCCGGAGGGAGGCATGTAATTATCATCCTCTACCTCTTCGTCTGCCGCTCTCTCGTGAGGGCTGGCTTCTCCGTCCTCCTGTGCTGAATCTTGCTGGAGGGGGTTGTCTTCGGCACTCTCTGGGGTGTTATTATCTCCGGTGCCGGAATCTCCATTCTTGCTGTGGCGGGATTTAGAGCGGCGCCGCTGACGCCGGCGCTTGGGCTGTTTCTTGGAGGAGTCTTCCTCCGCTGCTTCCTCGCCATTCCCATCCTTTGGGATGTCCACCATGTATATGTCGTATGACGAGGTGGTCTTCCAGTGCCCCGTAGGCGCTGGTTCTTGGTCGTCTCCGGCATCGTTGTCCATATTGTCGATGTCTTCGGAGTCGTAGTCTAGCATGTCGGTTAGATCGTCGACAGTGGCTACAAAGTGGGTGGTGGGTGGGCTTTGAATTTCTTCGTTGTCCGCATCCCAACCGTCCTGACCGCAATTCGGCCAGGGCTCTCCTGATAGCGAGAGATACTTTAGCGAATTCAGGATGTCGCCAAAAGGTGAGTGTTGAAAGATGTCCGCGGCGGTGAACTCCATGATCGGCGCCCAATCGGATTCGATTGGAGGGGGTGCAGGAGGTTCGGAGTCCGACGAGGAGTCCAGCACCTCGGAGTCACGAGCCTCACAAGGGACAAAGTCAGTATTCGGCTCCATCGCCGTAGAGGTTGCAACCCCCGAGACGGTGTCTAGCCACCCATCCTCGATCTGCGCGGTCGGCTCCGAATTAAGGGTCGGAGCGGACTCATGTGCGGCCTCCAGGGCACTGTCCGGCAGCAGAGCTAAATCATGCCCATCGAGACAGTGCGGCGCGCTCGGCTGTGGCTCGAATCCATCGAAGATCAAGTCTCCGCGGATGTCAGCCGTGAAGTTTAGGCTTCCAAATCTGACCTGATGGCCAGGGGCGTAGCTTTCGATCTGCTCCAGATGGCCAAGCGAATTGGCCCGCAGTGCAAAGCCGCCAAATACGAAGATCTGTCCGGGGAGAAAAGTCTCACCCTGGACTGCGTCGTTGTTGATGATCGAAGGAGCCATCAAGCCTATCGGTGACGACACAGAGGAACTCTCAATGAAAGCACCAATGTCGGTGTCAAAACCGGCGGATCTCGGGTAGGGGGTCCCGAACTGTGCGTCTAGGCGGATGGTAACAGGAGACAAGGGACACGATGTTTTTACCCAGGTTCGGGCCCTCTCGATGGAGGTAAAACCCTACTCCTGCTTGATTGATATTGATGATATGGGTAGTACAAGAGTGGATCTACCACGAGATCAAGGAGGCTAAACCCTAGAAGCTAGCCTATGGTATGATTGTTGTTGTGATTGTTGTCCTACGGACTAAAACCCTCCGGTTTATATAGACACCGGAGAGGGCTAGGGTTACACAGAGTCGGTTACAATGGTAGGAGATCTACATATCCGTATTGCCAAGCTTGCCTTCCACGCCAAGGAAAGTCCCATCCGGACACGGGACGAAGTCTTCAATCTTGTATCTTCATAGTCTTGGAGTCCGGCCGATGATGATAGTTCGGCTATCCGGACACCCCCTAGTCCAGGACTCTCAGCCCGACTCCTGTTCACTAATGATTGAAGCTGAGAACTCTCGCCTATATATTATCCTTAAGATATTTCCGTTCTCATTTTTAAAGGGTTGATGCTAAAAACTTGGTTAATTCTCTTGATCCTGTTTGTGTGTAGTTCCCCAGGATATGATTTATTTACTTTTTTGCTAAATATTTCCTTGCTCATAAGAAACAAGGCTTGCTGAGGGAAATTAGTATTAATTTGTGCAAATCAAAGAAGAGAGTCTCCCACAAGCTTGGGGGAGGCTTCTCCGATGCTTAATGCATTTTGCCTGATCATCCTCTTAAGAAAATGAAATAACTTGATAATCTTTTATAATGGACTAACTGATGCTCCAAGGACCCACTTGGACTAGTTGTGCTGGTTTGTGTTTCAGGGAAAGAAACAGTCGATAGCTGAATTGCTATGAATAATATATGACTAATGAAAATAAACTGACTATTCCTGAGCCAATTGAGCCAGCTCCTGAGCCTATTCCTAAATCTACTCCGAAGAAGTCAGGTGTTCTATTTCTCAGTCCTGAAGATATGCAAGAGGCAAAGAAATCAATGAAAGAAAAAGGTATTAAAGCTGAAGATGTTAAGAATTTACCTCCTATTGAAGAAATACATGGTCTTAATATACCACCTGTTAAAGAAACACATTGTCTTGATAACCCGACACAGGTAGTAAAGGTAAATTCTCTCTATAGATATGATAAGGTTGAAGTCCCGTTTACTAAATTTCCTAGCCAATGTTTAGATGAATTTGATGATTTTATGGCTAGGCAAGAAAGTTTTAATGCTTATGTTGGTAGAGAATTAAAGAGTAATACTTACATGATTGGACGCTTGAGTGATTATATGGCTAGAGTTAAAGTTGAACTTAAACTCATTAGCAAATATGCTTCTATGGTTACCACTCAAGTGGAGCAAGTACTTAAAGCTCAAAGTGATTTGCTCGATGAATTAAATAATAAATATGATTTGTCGTTAGAGTGGCTACTAGAACTGGTAAAATGACTCAGGAACCTTTGTATCCTGAAGGCCATCCTAAGAGAATTGACCAAGATTCTCAGAGAAATAATATGGATGCACCTAGTCCTTCTAAAAAGAAGAAAAAGAAAAATGATAGGACTTTGCATGCTTCTAGTGAACCTACTGCTGAACCACCTGAGAATGCAAATAATATTTCTATTTCTGATGCTGAAACACAATCTGGTAATGAACATGAACCTAGTGATAATGTTAATGATGATGCTCAACCTAGCAATGGTAATGATGTAGAAATTGAACATGATGTTGATCTTGATAACCCACAATCAAAGAATCAACGTTATGATAATAGAGACTTTGTTGCTAGGAAGCACGGTAAAGAAAGAGAACCATGGGTTCAGAAACCCATGCCTTTTCCTCCCAAACCATCCAAGAAAAAGGATGATGAGGATTTTGAGCACTTTGCTGAAATGATTAGACCTATCTTTTTGCGTATGCAATTTACTGATATGTCTTAAAATAAATCCTTATGCTAAATACATGAAGGATATTATTACAAATAAAAGAAAGATACCGGAAGCTGAAATTTCCACCATGCTTGCTAATTAACCTTTTAAAGGTGGAATACCTAAGAAACTTGGAGATCCAGGAGTACTAACTATACCATGCTCCATTAAAAGAAACTATGTTAAAACTGCTTTATGTGATCTTGGAGCCGGTGTTAGTGTTATGCCTCTCTCTTTATATCGTAGACTTGAATTGAATAAGTTGACACCTACTGAAATATCTTTCCAAATGGCCGATGAATCAACTGCTATACCTGTCGGTATTTGTGAGGATGTGCCTGTTGTGGTTGCAAATGTCACTATCTTAATGGACTTTGTTATTCTTGATATTCCCGAGGACGATAGTATGTCGATTATCCTTGGTAGACCCTTTTTGAATACTACAAGGGCTGTTATTGATTGCAACAAAGGCAATGTCACTTTTCATGTTAATGGTAATGAGCATACGGTACACTTTCCGAGGAAACAACCTCAAGTTCACAGCATCAATTCTATTGGAAAAATTCCAACTATTATTATTGGAGGTTTTGAATTTCCTCTTCCTATTGTCAAGAAGAAATATGATATTCTTATTATTGGGGATGTTCATACCCCGTTGAGGTAACCTAGTGTTATTCGAAATTTCTCCGGTTCCATGTTATTCGGAATGAGTTTGTTAACAAGACTTGATAAAGCTTGTTAGTGGATTCCTTTTGATGATCATGAGATGGATGAAACTAGAAGGCACAACCTTCTGTACCCTCTATTTACTTTTTGTTATTTAGAATATATAAAGCAAAAATAGTATTATCCGTCTGTTTTCTGAATTATTCATGCAATAAAAAATATCCCAAAAATAAAAGTTTTCCAAATGCCCTGCAAATTTAGTATGATTTTTATGGAATATTTGAGGATTTTAGGCACTGAGAACACATCAGGGGGGCAAGCACCTAGCCACGAGGGTCCAGGGTGTGCCCACCCTTACTGGGCACGCCCCTTGCCTCGTGGGCCCACGGTGGCCCCTCCACTTATTCCTGCACCCACACACTCCATCTTCCTCCCAAAAAAATCCCCATCCATCTCAAACACGAGTTCTAGCTCCTTTTGCTGCAATTTTTGATCTCCTTGCTCAAAGCTCCATTCACAAAACTGCTTTGGGAGATTGTTCCTTGGTATGCGACTCCTCCAATGGTCCAATTAGTTTTTGTTCTAGTGCTTTATTCATTGCATAGGTGACCCTGTTCTTGAGCTTGCATGTCAAATTTATGAGGCCCCAAGTAATTCTAATGCATGATATATGCTTTAGGCACTTATGGGAGTAGTTGCTATCAGTTTTATTGAGTTTGATTCACTTTTATTTTGAGTTACTAAAAAATTCAGAAATTTTTGAGAGGAAGAAATATGTCTAGGAAAATGTACCAAGGTGGTTCTTCAACAAAGAAAGGGGCCATGCATGCTATGCGTGAGCAAGACGATGAACCGCCAAGGGAAGCTAACGTGCGGCCTTGTGAATGGCCGTCAGAAGAGTTTATGGTCAATGCAGGCATCAAGGATGAATTTGATGCGTATGTGCGTAAAGCCGATCTTGAGGACTTCATGCAAGATAAGTGTCCTCAGTACTACTATTTGACTTATTCATTCGTGAGAAGGTTTAAATTTACATCTTCGCGTAATTCTCAAAATGTCATGTTTGATATTTATGATCAATCATACACTATGGACTTAGAAGATTTTACTACTGCTTGCAAACTCCCATAGTGGAGTAATGTTAATGAACCCCGTAAATCTGAATATAAAGATTTCCTTGCTAGTATCACTGTGGGAGAATCTACAGATATAGCACAAGCTACCATAGGGAGCATTCATTTTCCTGCTATACATTATTTTGCTCTCTTCATTGATAGATGCATTAATGGTAAAGATGAAGCATGTCACATGTGTGTCCCTGATCTTCGTGTTCTCAAGAGTGTTATATTAGGTAATAAAGATTACAACTTTGGGGGCAATTGTTGCACATAGGTTGCATAATAATGGTTTATCTGGAGATTTGTTTGGAGGGATTTATGTGACCCGTGTTGCTAATTATCTTGGTATACCTCCACGCGGGGGTGATAGGGAGTTGCTTCCCGCTTATTTAGATTATAATGCTATGGTCAGTCATCATTTTCTTGTGAGGAATAAACAATTCCTCCAGTATCGACTAATCTTTGACAGCCGTCGCGCTGTCCATGTTACTCTCCCTGCTCCTTCCATTTTTGATTACCAGGAAAAACGAAGATATGTTGTCACCAGGGAGGAGGCAAACGAACACGAGAGGAGAGCGAAGGCAGTTCGCCACCATGCCGCAGCTCAGGAGGCAATGGCTGTTGCATCCTAGTACGACCCCAGTTACAACTTTGGATACCAGTCAGGCTATCCATGGCAATAGACCAACTTAGGCCGAAAGCCTAAGCTTGGGGGAGTACGTATTTCTCACCGACATTACATTCATGTTCACACACTTATTCTAGTTGTCGGTGTTCATACTTTTTCATTGTAGTATCCATGCTAGTTTGATTTCTTTTCCAGCTTTCTTTTTGTGTGTCTGATAAACCTTAAGAAAAAACAAAAAATAGTTAGTTTAATTTCCATGCTTGTAGTAGTAATTAAAATGAAAACCCAAAAAGATTTCTAGTTCTTCTTTTGCTTGTTGGGAGCTTTCCCGTGTAAATAGTTTTATTTCTTTTCTTTCCTTTTGGGGCCGAGAGGAGAAGACCATAATGAAAATGCTTAGTGGCTCTTGTATGCATGATTGTTGATTTAACCAACAGCCCATATTACTCTGTCTTCTCCCTTGAATTGAATGCTTGCAGATTCCAGCTTAGTCCAATGCGCGTGCACTATTATTATTATACACACCGTTTGGTCGTGCAAGTGAAAGGCAATAATGACGATATATGATGGACTGATTGAGATGAGAGAAGCTGGTATGAACTCGACCTCTTTTGTTTTTGTAAATATGATGAGTTCATCGTTCCTGATTTAGCCTATTATGAATAAACATGTTTGCATTGAAAATTAGAGATTATAGTTGCTTATGCTATGCTTAATTAGCTAGGAGCTTATAATGGTTTACCTTGCGTGCCAACATGCTATTAAAATGGTTGTGATGTTGTATGCTAGGGTGGTATCCTCCTTTGAATGATTCAAGTGACTTGACTTGGCACATGTTCACGCATGTAGTTGAAACAAATCAACATAGCCTTCACGATATTTATGTTCATGGTGGATTATATCCTACTCATGCTTGCACTCTGTGTTGATTAATTTTAATGCATGTTCATGACGGTTGTCACTCTCTCAGTTGGTCGCTTCCTAGTCTTTTGCTAGCCTTCACCTGCACTAAGCGGGAATACTGCTTGTGCATCCAAACTCCATAAACCCCAAAGTTATTCCATATGAGTCCACCATACCTTCCTATATGCGGTATTTACCTGTCGTTCCAAGTAAATTTGTATGTGCCAAACTCCAAACCTTCAAATGAAATTCTGTTTTGTATGCTCGAGCAGCTCATGTAGCAACTAGGGCTGTATGTATCTTCCATGATAGGTGGGTTATTCTCAAGAGGAGTGGACTCCGCTCCTCATTCACAAAAAAATGGCTGGTAACTGGGATGCCCAGTCCCATGATCAAAAAGATCAAAGCAAATCAAAATAATTAAACAAAACTCCCCCAGGGCTGTTGCTAGTTGGAGGCACTCGTTGTTTCGAGCAAGCCATGGATTGATGCTTGTTGGTGGTGGGGGAGTATAAACTTTACCATTCTGTTTGGGAACCGCCTATAATGTATGTAGCATGGAAGATATCGAGATTTCATAGTTGTTATGTTGACAGTGAAAGTATACCGCTCAAAATTTTATTCATCTCTATTTTAAAATCGAGCTCTGGCACCTCTACAAATCCCTGCTTCCCTCTGCGAAGAGCCTATCTATTTACTTTTAGGGCCATTTGCATTTCTGCCCCTAACTCGAACCACCTACTCAGATTTGCCCCTAATTTCAAAGCATGCTCAAATTTGCCCCTCTGCCGTTAAGTCACTACTCAGAAATGCCCTTCCGTCCAGTCAAAGGCCTTTGACCGTCAAAGGCCCATGTGTACTGTAGCAGACGGAAAGTGCTACAATATGGTACGGAAAGTGCTACAGTATTGTACGAAAGGGCATTTCTGAGTAGTGACTTAACGGCGGAGGGGCAAATTTGAGCATGCTTCAAAATTAGGGGCAAATCTGAGTAGTGGGTTCGAGTTAGGGGCACAAATGTAAATGTCCCTTACTTTTATGTTGAGTCATCACCCTCTTATTAAAAAGCACCCGCTGGAGAGCACCTCTGTCATTTGCATGCATCACTATTAGTTTATATTGGATATGACTTGACTGGATCTCTTTTACCATGAATTACAATGTTTAGTCAATCCTTGATCTTTAAAGGTGCTCTACATTTATGTTTTGCGGTCTCAGAAAGGCCTAGCGAGATACCATCTTGTTATATCATATTATGATTGTTTTGAGAAAGTGTTGTCATCCGAGTTTTATTATTATTGCTCACTAGTTGATTATGCCATTGATATGAGTAAACATGAGACCTAAGTGTTATTGTGAATATGGTTAGTTCATAATCCTTGCTGAAAACTTGAATGCTGGCTTTACATATTTACAACAACAAGAGCAAACAGAGTTTGTAAAAGTTTTTCTTTATCACTTTCAGTTTGTCAATTGAATTGTTTGAGGACAAGCAAAGGTTTAAGCTTGGGGGAGTTGATACGTCTCCATCGTATCTACTTTTCCAAACACTTTTGCCCTTGTTTTGGACTCTAACTTGCATGATTTGAATGAAACTAACCCGGATTGACGCTGTTTTCAGCAGAACTGCCATGGTGTTTATTTTTGTGTAGAAACAAAAGTTCTCAGAATGACCTGAAAGTCCACGGAGATTACTTTTGGAAACTATAAAAAATACTGGCGGAAGAATCAAGGCCAGGGGGCCCACACCCTATCCATGAGGGTGGGGGCGTGCCCCCTCCCCCTCAGTGCGCCCCCTGCCTCGTGCCCCCCCTGGATGGCCACCGACCTCAACTCCAACTCTATATATTTGCTTCATGGAGAAAAAAATCAGAGATAAAGTTTCATCGCGTTTTACGATACGGAGCCGCGCCAAGCCCTAATCTCTCTTGGGAGGGCTGATCTGGAGTCCGTTCGAGGCTCCGGAGAGGGGGATTCGTCGCTGTCGTCATCATCAACCATCCTCGATCACCAATTTCATGATGCTCACCGTCGTGCGTGGGTAATTCCATCGTAGGCTTGCTAGACGGTGATGGGTTGGATGAGATTTACCATGTAATCAAGTTAGTTTTGTTAGGGTTTGATCCCTAGTATCCACTATGTCCTGAGATTGATGTTACTATGACTTTGCTATGCTTAATGCTTGTCACTAGGGCCCGAGTGCCATGATTTCAGATCTGAACCTATTATGTTTTCATGAATATATGTGAGTTCTTGATCTTATCTTGCAAGTCTATAGTCACCTATTATGTGTTATGATCCGACAACCCCGAAGTGACAATAATCGGGATAGTTCTCGGTGATGACCGTAGTTTGAGGAGTTCATGTATTCACTAAGTGCCAATGCTTTGGTCCGGTACTCTATTAAAAGGAGGCCTCAATATCCCTTAGTTTCTATTAGGACCCCGCTGCCACGGGAGGGTAGGACAAAAGATGTCATGCAAGTTCTTTTCCATAAGCACGTATGACTATATTCGGAATACATGCCTACATTACATTGATAAACTGGAGCTAGTTCTGTGTCACCCTATGTTATAACTATTACATGAGGAATCGCATCCGACATAATTATCCATCACTGGTCCAATGCCTACGAGCTTTTCACATATTGTGCTTTGCTTATTTACTTTACTGTTGCTACTGTTACAACTACTATACAACTGCTATCATTACTTTTGCCACTATTACCATTACTATCATATGACTTTGCTACTAAATACTTTCCTGTAGATACTAAGTTATCCAGGTGTGGTTGAACTGACAACTCAACTGCCAATGCTTGAGAATATTCTTTGGCTCCCCTTGTGTCGAATCAATAAATTTGGGTTGAATACTCTACCCTCGAAAACTGTTGCGGTCCCTATACTTGTGGGTTATCACCTTGACAAAGTTTTCAAGAAGTTCAAAATGGATCGGTCAAAGAAAGGGTTCTTGCCTGTGTTACAAGGTGTGAAATTGAGTCAGACTCTATGCCCGACCAATGCAGAAGATAGAGAGAAAATGGAAGTCATTCCCTATGCCTCAGCCATATGTTCTATCATGTATGCTATGTTGTGTACCAGACCTGATGTGCGCGTTGCTATAAGTTTAGCAGGGAGGTACCAAAGTAATCCAGGAGTGGATCACTGGACAGCGGTCAAGAACATCCTGAAGTACCTGAAAAGGACTAAGGATATGTTTCTCAGTTATGGAGGTGACAAAGAGCTCGTCGTAAATGGTTACATCAATGCTGGTTTTGACAATGATCCGGATGACTCTAAGTCACAAACCTGATACATATTTTTATTGAATGGTGGAGCTGTCAGTTGGTGCAGTTCCAAGCAGAGCGTCGTGGCGGGATCTATGTGTCAAGCGGAGTACATAGCTGCTTCGGAAGCAGCAAATAAAGTAGTCTCGATGAAGGAGTTCATATCCGATCTAGGTGTAATACCTAGTGCATTGGGTCCAATGAAAATCTTTTGTGAGCCATACTGGAGCAATTGCCTTGGCGAAGGAATCCAGATTTCACAAAAAGACCAAACACATCAAGAGACGCTTCAAGTTCATCGGTGATCTAGTTACAGAGGGAGACACAGAAATTTGCATAATACATATGGATCTGAATGTAGCAGACACGTTGACTAATCCTCTTCCATGAGCAAAACATGATCAGCACCAAGACTCCATGGGTGTTAGAATCATTACAATGTAATCTAGATTATTGACTCTAGTGCAAGTGGGAGACTGAAGGAAATATGCCCTAGAGGTAATAATAAAGTTGTTATTTTATATTTCCTTATTCATGATAAATGTTTATTATTCATGCTAGAGTTGTATTAACCGAAAACTTGATACATGTGTGGATACATAGACAAAACACCGCATCCCTAGTGTGCCTCTACTTGACTAGCTCGTTAATCAAAGATGGTTAAGTTTCCTAACCATTGAAAGGATCGAGAAAAGGTGTCTAGAGGGGGGTGATTAGACACTAAGTACCAAAAGTTGCAGTTTTTAACTTCTTTAAGTTGGAGTGGAGTTTAGGCACAAGTTTAACACTCAAAATACATATCAAGCAAGCATGCAAAGAGTATATGAGCAGCGGAAAGTAAAGCATGCAATTTGCGAGAATGTAAAGGGATGGGATTGGAGGATTCAAACGCAATTGGAGACACGGATGTTTTTGTCGTGGTTCCGATAGGTGGTGCTATCGTACAATCACGTTGATGGACACTTCAACCCATGAAGGGTAACAGTTGCGCGAGTCCACGGAGGGCTCCACCCATGAAGGGTCCACGAAGAAGCAACCTTGTCTATCCCACCATGGCCGTCGCCCACAAAGGACTTGCCTCACTAGCGGTAGATCTTCACGAAGTAGGCGATCTCCTTGCCCTTACAAACTCCTTGGTTCAACTCCAGAATCTTGTCGGAGGCTCCCAAGTGACACCTGCTACCTCTTGAGCACTGCGTTGGATTTCCCCGAAGAGGAGAGGATGATGCAGCAAAGTAGCATAAGTATTTCCCTTAGTTTTTGAGAACCAAGGTATCAATCCAGTAGGAGACCACGCACAAGTCCCTCATACCTGCACAAAACAATAGCTACTCGCAACCAACGCGATTAGGGGTTGTCAATCCCTTCACGGTCACTTACGAGAATGAGATCTGATAGAGATGATAAATAATATTTTTGGTATTTTTGATAGATAGATGAAAAGTAAAAAGTAAAAGGCAAAGTAAAAACAAAGCAAGTAAATAAAGTGATAGAGATTGATATGATGAGAATAGACCCGGGGCCATAGGTTTCACTAGTGGCTTCTCTCAAGAGCATAGATATTCTACGGTGGGTGAACAAATTATTGTTGAGCAATTGACAGAATTGAGCATAGTTATGAGCATATCTAGGTAATGATCATGTATATAGGCATCACGTCCAAGATAAGTAGATCGAAACGATTCTGCATCTACTACTATTACTCCACTCATCGACCGCTATCCATCATGCATCTAGAGTATTAAGTTAAAAACAGAGTAACGCCTTAAGCAAGATGACATGATGTAGAGGGATAAATTCATGCAATATGATAAAAAACCCATCTTGTTATCCTCGATGGCAACAATACAATACGTGCCTTGCAACCCTTTCTCTCACTGGGTAAGGACACCGCAAGATTGAACCCAAAGCTAAGCACTTCTCCCATTGCAAGAACTACCAATCTAGTTGGCCAAACCAAAAAGGATAATTCAAAGAGACTTGCAAAGATAACTCAATCATACATAAAAGAATTCAAAGAAGAATCAAATATTTTCCATAGATAATACTGGATCATAAACCCACAATTCATCGGTCTCAACAAACACACCGCTAAAAGAAGATTACATCGAATAGATCTCCACAAGAGAGGGGGAGAACATTGTATTGAGATCCAAAAAGAGAGAAGAAGCCATCTAGCTACTAGCTATGGACCCGAAGATCTGAAGTAAACTACTCACACTTCATCGGAGGGGCTATGGTGTTGATGTAGAAGCCCTCCATGGTGGATGCCCCCTCCGGCGGAGCTCCGGAATAGGCCCCAAGATGGGATCTCGTGGATACAGAAGGTTGCGGTGGTGGAATTAGGTTTTTGGCTCCTGTTCTGATTGTTTGGGGATACGTAGGTATATATATGAGGAAGGAGTACATCGGTGGAGCGTCAGGGGGCCCACGAGGTAGGGGGCGCGCCCACGGGGGCGCGCCCTCCACCCTCGTGACCGCCTCTGGCACTTCTTGGAGTAGGGTCCAAGTCTCGTGGATCACGTTCGGTGAGAAAATCACGTTCCCGAAGGTTTTATTCCGTTTGGACTCCGTTTGATATTTCGTTTCTTCGAAACACTGAAATAGGCAAAAAACAGCAATTCTTGGCTGGGCCTCCGGTTAATAGGTTAGTCCCAAAAATAATATAAAAGTGGAAAATAAAGCCCAATATAGTCCAAAACAGTAGATAAAGTATCATGGAGCAATCAAAAATTATAGATACGTTGGAGACATATCAGGCATCCCCAAGCTTAATTCCTGCTCGTCCTCGAGTAGGTAAATGATAAAAAAGAATTTTTGATGCGGAGTGATACTTTGGCATAATTTCAATGTAAATCTTCTTAATTGTGATATGAATATTCAGATCCGAAAGATTCAAGACAAAAGTTCGTAATGACATAAAAATAATAATACTTCAAGCATACCAATCAAAGCAATCATGTCTTCTCAAAATAACATGGCCAAAGAAAGTTATCCCTACAAAATCATATAGTCTGGCTATGCTCCATCTTCCCCACACAAAATATTTAAATCATGCACAACCCCGATGACTAGCCAAGCAATTGTTTCATACTTATGACATTCTCAAAACTTTTTCAATCTTCACGCAATACATGAGCATGAGCCATGGATATAGCACTTATAGGTGGAATAGAAGGGTGGTTGTGGAGAAGACAAAAAGAGGGAAGATAGTCTCACATCAACTAGGCATATCAACGGGCTATGGAGATGCCCATTGAGGGAGTCCTGGACTAGGGGGTGACCGGATAGCCGGACTATCATCATCGGCCGGACTCCAAGACTATGAAGATACAAGATTGAAGACTTCGTCCCGTGTACGGATGGGACTTTCCTTGGCGTGGAAGGCAAGCTTGGCGATACGGATATGTAGATCTCCTACCGTTGTAACCGACTCTGTGTAACCCTAGCCCTCTCCAGTGTCTATATAAACCGGAGGGTTTTAGTCCGTAGGACGAACAACCATTACAACAATCATACCATAGGCTAGCTTCTAGGGTTTAGCCTCCTTGATCTCGTGGTAGATCCACTCTTGTACTACCCATATCATCAATATCAATCAAGCAAGAGTAGGGTTTTACCTCCATCGAGAGGGCCCGAACCTGGGTAAAAACATCGTGTCCCTTGTCTCCTGTTACCATCCGCCTAGACGCACAGTTCGGGACCCCCTACCCGAGATCTGCCGGTTTTGACACCGACATTGGTGCTTTCATTGAGAGTTCCTCTGTGTCGTCACCGATAGGCTTGATGGCTTCTTCAATCAACAACAACGCTGTCCAGGGTGAGACTTTTCTCCCCGGACAGATCTTCGTGTTCGGCGGCTTTGCACTGCGGGCCAATTCACTCGGCCATCTGGAGCAGATCGAAAGCTATGCCCCTGGCCATCAGGTCAGGTTTGGAAGCCTAAACTTCACGGCTGACATCCGCGGAGACTTGATCTTCGATGGATTCGAGCCACAGCTGAGCGTGCCGCACTGTCACGATGGGCATGACTTAGCTCTGCCGCCGGACAGTACCCTGGAGGCCGCATGCGAGTCCGCTCTGACCCATAGTACGGAGCCGACCGCACAGATCGAGGACAGGTGGCTGGACACCGCCTCGGGGGCTGCAACTTCCACAGCGATGGAGCCGAATACCGACCTTGTCCCTTGCAAGGCTTGTGACTCCGAGGTGCCAGACTCCTTGCCGGACTCCGAACCTCCGGCGCCCCTGCCAATCGAATCCGATTGGGCGCCGATCATGGAGTTCACCGCTGCGGACACCTTTCAGCACTCACCCTTTGGCGACATCCTGAATTCGCTAAAGTATCTCTTGTTATCAGGAGAGCCCTGGACGGACTGCGGTCAGGATGGTTGGGATGCGGACGATGAAGAAATTCAAAGCCCACCCACCACCCACTTTGTAGCCACTGTCGACGATCTAACCGACATGCTAGACTACGACTCTGAAGACATCGACGGTATGGACGACGATGCCGGAGACGATCAAGAACCAGCGCCTACGGGGCACTGGAAGACCACCTCGTCATATGACATATACATGGTGGACACCCCGAAGGATGGGGACGGCGAAGAAGCAGCGGAGGCAGGTTCCTCTAAGAAACAGCCCAAGCGCCAACGTCAGCGGCGCCGCTCTAAATCCCGCCACAGCAAGAATGGAGATTCCGGCACCGGAGACAATAACACCCCAGAGAGTGCCGAAGACAACCCCCTCCAGCAAGATTCAACACAGGAGGACGGAGAAGCCAGCCCTCAGGAGAGAGTGGCAGACGAGGAGGATGAAAATTACATGCCCCCCTCCGGAGACGAGGCAAGCCTCAATGACGACGAATTCGTCATGCCCGAAGATCCCATCGAACAAGAGCATTTTAAACGCAGGCTAATGGCCACGGCAAACAGCCTAAAGAAAAAGCAGCAACAGCTTCAAGCTGATCAAGACCTGCTGGCCGACAGATGGACCGAGGTCCTCGCGGCCGAAGAGTATGAACTCGAACGCCCCTCCAAAAGCTACCCAAAACGCAAGTTGCTCCCCCGACTAGAGGAGGAAGCATACAAACCTTCATCACCAGCGCACAATACGGCAGACCGACCACCCCGTGGCCGCGACCGAGAGGCATCTAGGCCCTCCATCAGGACCGTACCCCGGCATCACTCGAAAAGTACGAAGCCACGAGGGAATGCGCCGGACTTGCGAGAAATATTGGAGGACAAGGCAAAACAATCAAGATCTATCTACGGATCACGTGGGCGCCTCACAATCCACGACGACTACCGTCGCGCCGGATACCGCAACTCCGGCCGGGACGAACACAGAAGACAAAGCCCTCTGGAGCTACGTAGTGATATCGCTCAATATAGAGGCGCCGCACACCCACTATGCTTCACAGATGAAGTAATGGATCATCAAATCCCTGAAGGGTTTAAACCCGTGAACATTGAATCCTACGATGGCACAACAGACCCCACGGTTTGGATCGAAGATTATCTCCTCCATATCCATATGGCCCACGGTGACGATCTCCACGCCATCAAGTATCTCCCACTCAAGCTTAAAGGACCAGCTCGGCATTGGCTTAATAGCTTGCCAGCAGAGTCAATTGGGTGTTGGGAGGACCTGGAAGCCGCATTCCTTGACAACTTCCAGGGCACATATGTGCGACCACCAGACGCCAATGACCTAAGCCACATAATTCAGCAGCCAGATGGATCGGCCAGACAGTTCTGGACACGGTTCTTAACAAAAAAAATCAAATCGTCGACTGTCCGGATGCAGAGGCCCTCGCAGCCTTCAGACATAACATCCGCGACGAGTGGCTGGCCCGGCACCTAGGACAGGAAAATCCTAAATCTATGGCAGCCCTCACGTCACTCATGACCCGCTTCTGTGCGGGAGAGGACAGTTGGCTAGCTCGCAGTAACAACCTCAGCAAAAATTCTGGCAGTCCGGACAGCAAGGACCGCAATGGCAGGTCGCGTCACAACAAAAACAAACGCCGCGTTAACGGCAATAACACTGAGGATACGGTAGTCAACGCCGGATTCAGAGGCTCTAAACCCGGTCAGCGGAAGAAGCCATTCAAAAGAACCACTCCGGGTCCGTCCAATTTGGACCGAATACTCGACCGCTCTTGCCAGATACATGGCACCCTCGAAAAGCCAGCTAACCACACCAGCAGGGATTGTTGGGTGTTCAAGCAGGCAGGCATGTTAATTGCCGAAAACAATGACAAGGGGCTGCATAGCGATGACGAGGAAGAGACCCGGCCGCCGAACAGTAGAGGACAGAAGGGTTTCCCCCCACAAGTACGGACGGTAAACATGATATACGCAACCCACATACCCAAGAGGGAGTGGAAGCGTGCACTTAGGGACGTATATGCGATGGAGCCAATCGCCCCGAAGTTCAATCCATGGTCCTCTTGCCCGATCACTTTCGATCGAAGGGACCACCCTACCAGTATCCGCCATGGTGGATTCGCCGCATTGGTTTTAGACCCAATCGTCGATGGATTTCACCTCACTAGAGTCCTGATGGACAGCGGCAGCAGCCTAAACCTGCTTTATCAGGATATAGTGCGCAAGATGGGCATAGACCCCTCAAGGATTAAACCTACAAAGACGACCTTCAAAGGCGTCATACCAGGTGTTGAGCCCAATTGTATAGGCTCAGTCACACTGGAAGTGGTCTTCGGATCCCCGGATAATTTCTGAAGCGAGGAGTTAATCTTCGACATAGTCCCGTTCCACAGTGGCTATCACGCTCTGCTCGGACGAACCGCGTTTGCAAAGTTCAACGCGGTGCCGCATTACGCATACCTCAAGCTCAAGATGCCAGGCCCTCGTGGAGTCATCACGGTCAACGGAAACACTGAACGCTCCCTCCGAACGGAGGAACACACAGCGGCTCTCGCAGCAGAAGTACAAAGCAGCCTCTTAAGGCAATTCTCGAGTCCGGCCGTTAAACGACCGGACATGGCCAAACGCGCCCGGAGTAACACACACCAAGACCACCTGGCACGTTCCGAGCACGTGTAGCAATGCGGCCCCAACCCCAGCCCTTGCATGATTACAAGACCAGCTCTTCGCGTACATCATTATGCTCTGGAGATACCATGGGCATAGGGGGAGGGGCACGACCACGACAGGCCCAGAGTGCGGCTCAACCACACCAGGGCTCCCAAGTGTGTCGCTCTTTTTATTTTCCTTTTTTCCTTTTTCTATTTATCCACAGGACTCCGTTCACCAGAGACCCTGTCCGGCGGTAAACCTGCCGAACTCACGATGCAACAGCCAGGGAAGGACAAAGGCTACGACGAACATTCAGGTGGTCTCCATTATGAGCATTAAATTTCTTAAATACACTAGTCCGCAGCGTACCCCTGGAGGGGGATATGTTTAAATAGTCCAATCCCTTGCTTACCGCACTATTTGTATTGTTCTGCAATCATAGCAGAATTCCTTGAATAAACAATGCAGCGCTTTTTGCCTATAATTGCATTCCTTTTTTTATATATATGTTCATTTATGACATCTTGCATCCGTACACTTTGGTACGGCCGAATACACCAGGGGCTTATGTTCCCCACATTACGGTGTGACAAGTCCGAACACTTTCACAAGTGCGGCACCCCGAACTTATAGCACTATATGCATCGGCTCCGAATCATGTCTTGGGTCAATAGTTGGGTTTGCCCGGCTCCCATGTTTTGGTACCTTACGTTCCGTTCTATCGGCTAAGGTAGCACTGGGAGAACCACTGCGATTGCGCCCCGGTTGAGCTGGGCGAGCGCCTAAGTGGAGAAAGCTAAAACTGACCGTCATGATAAGGCGAGAGCTGGTCGCTGTTCGAGAGGTCTTTTCGAGTCCCTAAAGACTTATGCCGCTTAGAGCGAGGAACCGGCTTCGTCCGGCCCAGGCGTGGATAGCGCCCCGAATTCGGTCTTACGAATGCTAGGGGCTTCGCCGAAATTTAAAATTATAGAATTCTATGGCTAAGTGAGAGTGTTCAAGCATTGTAAGTCCGGTTGCCTTGTTCGTTGTGTTGAGCGCCTCCCTAGATGGACCCAAAAATGGGAACAAGAGCGCTCAAGTTTATCCCGAACACCCCAGCACTCGTGGCATGGGGGCTGAAGCCGACGACTTGCCATCTCTCAGATTTGATAAACGGCCGCATAGAAGGTAATATTTTAAATTAATAAGCGTTGCTTAAGCGCATATGAACAAAGTTTTCAGCGCACAGGATAACACATTGCGAGTCTACTAAAAAATTACATCTTTGGGGCACTCATCCGCAATCTTGTGGGCACCCTTCAGGACACTCTTATAGTACATTTCGGGCATACGATACTCCTTGCCCGCCGGCGGCGCGTCCGTCAGAAGCCTCTCAGCATCCAGCCTGCCCCAGTGCACCTTTGCGCGGGCAAGGGCCCGACGGGCACCTTCAATGCAGGCGGAGCGCTTGATGACTTCCACCCAAGGGCACGCATCCACCAGCCGCCGCACGAGGCCGAAGTAGCTCCCAGGCATGGCCTCTTCAGGCCACAGCCGGACTATAAGGCCCTTCATGGCCTGCTCGGCTACCTTGTGGAGCTCGACCAGCTGCTTCAGCTGGTCGCTAAGGGGCACCGGATGTCCGGCCTCAGCATACTGAGACCAGAAGACCTTCTCCGTTGAGCTCCCCTCCTCGGCCCGGTAGAATGCGGCGGCATCGGACACGCTGCGAGGCAGATCTGCAAACGCTCCTGGAGAGCTCCGAATTCGGGTAAGTAACAGGTAATTCACATTCACATGCTTGCTTTGCATGAAAAATGCCTTACCCGCCGCTATTTTCTTCACCGCCTCAATCTCCTGGAGGGCCTTATGGGCCTCGGCCTTAGCGGCTTTGGCACTCTCAAGAGCCGAGGCAAGCTCGGACTCTCGAGTCTTCGAGTCGCGCTCCAAACTCTCATGCTTTTCCATGAGAGCCTGGAGCTCTTGCCGCACCTCCGCCACCCGCGCCTCCTGCTTCTCTCGCTCCGCTCGTTCCGCGGCCGCATTACGTTCGGCCGCGGACACGGCCTCCTTCAGGGTCGCCACCTCGTTCGTGGCCCCTGCAGTGCCCACGTTATCCTTGTTATTTCTATTGCAACCAAAATCCTTTTCTGTAAGGTACAAATTTAATACGGTGTTACTCACCTTCTTTGTCCTCGAGCTGCTTCTTGGCAAGGCCGAGCTCGTTCTCGGACCGCTCGAGGTTCTGCTTCAAAGCATCGACCTCCGCAGTCAGTGCGGCAGAGGTCAGCAGCGCAACCTGCAAACCCATATTGACATAATTTTTTAGAACTCCTGCGTATATCTTTTATAGATCCTCAGTCCGGTTTTTCTTTCCGAACACCAAACCGAGCATCAGGGGTTACTGTCTATGCGGTATTACATTACATATTTTAAAACTTCTTACCTCAAAGCCTGTTAGAAGGCTGCTGCAGGCTTCGGTCAGCCCGCTCTTGGCGAGCTGAACCTTCTGAATCACCGCACTCATGATAGTGCGGTGTTCTTCCTCGATGGAAGCGCCGTTGAGTACCTCCAACAAGTTGTCCGGCGCTCCGGCTGGACGGAGGCTGCCGGTGGCACGGTCTAGCCCTTCTTATGAAGGGGCCGCCTGCCCGACTCCGGAACCACTGCGGGTTCCGGCATGGAGTCCGGCGCAAAGTTCGGGAGGCTGCCTTGCGGCACCTCCGGAGCCTCCTCCTGATGGGTCCCATCCCAGGATCCCACCTCGGCGTCGTCAGCATCACGAGGGGTGGAGGCGGTCGGAATGGAATCCACATCCGATGGAGCCAAGGACCCGCTGGATGAAGCGGGAAGGTAGTGTGCGGCATTAGAAGGACACTATGTGGCGAAAAAGAGAAATTACAAATCACTCAGGAATTCGGATACTTACGATCTTGCCAGGGGCTTGGCCCTTGAGGGCCACTCCTTGTCGCCATCGTTGGCGTTGGCGGAGCTGTCCGGAGGAAGGGTCCTTCCCCTCTTGGACCCTTCGGCCTCCCCTGTTGGGGAAGCCTTCCTCTTCCTCTCTCCCCCCTCCTGGGGAGAGTCCTCTTTCTCCTCGTCGTCTTCGGGGGAGGAGTCCGCCTCGGAGCCATCGAACGATGAGTCCGATACCACCTGGCACCGGGAACTCCTTCGGGTTCCCGTGGCCTTCTTCTTGGCCTTCTTCTCCGGCACCACATAGAGTGCCGGGACTAGCAGTCCCGTTAAACGGGTATCCGCTGGGTCTTCGGGGAGGGGAGCCGGACAGTTAACCTGTCCGGATGTCCTCTGCCAATCCTGTTAAAGGCATGGGGAGTTTTAGATCCCACAATAGAGTCAAACTATGAAGGAAATAAATGTCCCATAAAGGATAACATATCTTACCGCACCGGCCGGGCGTTTTGTGCTGAATCCGCGATCTTCAGTCGCGGATGCGGGGGCTTCTCCCCCCTTGAACAGCACCCTCCAGGCAGCTTCGTACGTTGTGTCGAAGAGCCCGCTAAGGGTCCGGTGCTGTGCCGGATCGAACTCCCACAGATTGAAGGTCCATTGTTGGCAGGGGAGAATCCGGCGGACGAGCATGATCTGGACCACATTGACAAGCTTGAGCTTCTTGTTCACCAAGGTCTGGAGACAGGACTGGAGTCCGGTCAGCTCCTCCGAACTGCCCCATAGCAAGCCCTTCTCTTTCCAGGAGGTGAGCTGCATGGGGGCACCATATCTGAATTCGGGGGCCGCTGCCCATTCAGGGTCACGCGGCTCGGTGATATAGAACCACCCCGATTGCCACCCTTTGATGGTTTCCATGAAGGCGCCCTCGAGCCAGAGGATGTTGGGCATTTTGCCCACCATGGCGCCTCTGCACTCCGCTTGGACGCCCTTCACTACCTTCGGCTTCACATTGAAGGTTTTTAGCCACAAGCCGAAGTGGGGCTTGATGCAGAGGAAGGCCTCACACACGACGATAAATGCCGAGATGTTGAGGATGAAGTTTGGCGCCAGATCATGGAAGTCCAGGTCGTAGTAGTACATGAGCCCCCGGACGAAGGGATGAAGTGGGAAGCCCAGTCCGCGGAGGAAGTGGGGAAGGAATACGACCCTCTCATGGGGCCTGGGGTGGGGATGAGCTGCCCCTTGTCGGGCAACCGGTGCGCGATGTCGCTGGACAGGTATCCGGCGCCGCGCAGATTTTTGATGTGCCCCTCCGTGACGGAGGAGACCATCCACTTGCCTCCCGCTCCGGACATGGCTGGAGAAGGTTGAGGCGAGATGTGCGAGCTTGGGCGCTGGAGCTCGAGTGCGCGGAGATGGATAAGCAAAGGAGGAAGAAGGCGTAGGTAAAAAAGGTGGATCCTTATCCCCTTATATATGGGCGGACGAAGACTATGCGTCCCCACCGGCCTGGTAAAACTCGCTTATCTCCCCAGCGCCACCATCAATGGCGCGGTTGGGTTACCCACGTCCGTATTGATGGGAATCCCGGAATAAGGGGAACACGATCTCTGCTTCGACAAGACGTGCCAAGGAAACCGCTTCGCTAAACGCGCTGAGGTGGTATAATAAAAACGATTCAAGTAAAGGCTTGGTGGTGGTATGACGTCATGCCACAAAATACGTCAGCAGATTGAACTTGTGTACATATTATTCTCTCTACGGTGGAATGTGGAATTTATTTTGCAGAGCCGGACACTATCCTGGTGTTCACAATCTTCTATGAATTATTCGGAGGAGGAACCCGCCTTGCAATGCCAAACAATATGTGCACCGAACTCATCGTCATTGAAGCCTGGTTCAGGGGCTACTGAGGGAGTCCTGGACTAGGGGGTGTCCGGATAGCCGGACTATCATCGCCGCCGGACTCCAAGACTATGAAGATACAAGATTGAAGACTTCGTCCCGTGTCCGGATGGGACTTTCCTTGGCGTGGAAGGCAAGCTTGGCGATACGGATATGTAGATCTCCTACCATTGTAACCGACTCTGTGTAACCCTAGCCCTCTCCGGTATCTATATAAACCGGAGGGTTTTAGTCCGTAGGACAAACAACCATTACAACAATCATACCATAGGCTAGCTTCTAGGGTTTAGCCTCCTTGATCTCATGGTAGATCCACTCTTGTACTACCCATATCATCAATATCAATCAAGTAGGAGTAGGGTTTTACCTCCATCGAGAGGGCCCGAACCTGGGTAAAAACATCGTGTCCCTTGTCTCCTGTTACCATCCGCCTAGACGCACAGTTCGGGACCCCCTACCCGAGATCCGCCGGTTTTGACACCGACACCCATCAATAGATATCAATGTGAGTGAGTAGGGATTGCCATGCAAAGGATGCACTAGAGCTATAAGTATATGAAAGCTCTACAAAAGAAACTAAGTGAGTGTGCATCCAACTTGCTTGCTCCCGAAGACCTAGGGCATTTTGAGGAAGCCCATCATTGGAATATACAAGCCAAGTTCTATAATGAAAAATTCCCACTAGTATATGAAAGTGACAAAATGAGAGACTCTCTATCATGAAGATCTTGGTGCTACTTTGATGCACAAGTGTGGCAAAAGGATAGTAGCATTGTCCCGTCTCTCTTTTTCTCTCATTTTATTATTTGGGCCTTTCTCTTCTCTTTTTTTATGGCCTCTTTTTTTTGTCCGGAGTCTCATCCTGACTTATGGGGGAATCATAGTCTCCATCATCCTTTCCTCACTTGGGAAAATGCTCTAATAATGATGATCATCACACTTTTATTTTTCTTACAACTCAACAATTACAACTCGATACTTAGAACAAAGTATGACTCTATATGAATGCCTCCGGCGGTGTACCGGGATATGCAATGAATCATGAGTGACATGTATGAAAGAATTATGAACGGTGGCTTTGCCACAAATACAATGTCAACTACATGATCATGCTAGCAATATGACAATGATGGAGCGTGTCATAATAAACGGAACGGTGGAAAGTTGCAGGGCAATATATCTCGGAATGGATATGGAAATGCCATAATATGTAGGTATGGTGGCTGTTTTGAGGAAGGTATATGGTGGGTGTATGAGACCGATGAAAAGTGCACGGTATTAGAGAGACTAGCAAAGGTGGAAGGACAGGAAAAAGTGCGTATAATCCATGGACTCAACATTAGTCATAAAGAACTCATATACTTGTTGCAAAAATCTAGAAGTTATCAAAGCAAAGTATTATGCGCATGCTCCTAGGGGGATAGATTGGTAGGAAAAGACCATCGCTCATCCCCGACCGCCACTCATAAGGAAGACAATCAATAAATAAATCATGCTCCGAGTTCATCACATAACGGTTCACCATACGTGCATGCTACGGGAATCACAAACTTCAACACAAGTATTATTTGAATTCACAACTACTTAACTAGCATGACTCTAATATCACCATCTTAATATCTCAAAACAATTATCAAGCATCAAACTTATCTTAGTATTCAACGCACTCAAAAGAAAGTTTCACATATCTTGAACACCAAGTATATTAACATTAAGCGAATTACCATGCTATTAACGACTCTCAAAATAATCTAAGTGAAGCATGAGAGATCAATAGTTTCTTTAAAACAAATCCACCACCGTGCTCTAAAAGATATAAGTGAAGCACTAGAGCAAAAATTATCACGCTCAAAAGATATAAGTGAAGCACTATGAGCAAAACTATCAAGCTCAAAAGATATAAGTGAAGCACATAGAGTATTCTAACAAATTCCAATTCATATATGGCTCTGTCAAAATGTTTCTACAGCAAGGATGATTGTGGTAAACTAACAAGCAAAGACGCAAATAATACAAGACGCTCCAAGCAAAACACATATCATGTGGTGAATAAAAATATAGCTCCAAGTAAATTACCGATGGAAGTGGACGAAAGAGGGGATGCCTTCCGGGGCATCCTCAAGCTTTGACTTTTTGGTGTCCTTGGATTATCTTAAGGGTTCCATGGGCATCCCCAAGCTTAGGCTCTTGCCACTCCTTGTTCCATAATCCATCAAAAGAATTCACCCAAAACTTGAAAACTTCACAACACAAAACTCAACAGAAATCTCGTGAGCTCCGTTAGAGAAAGAAAACAAAAGACTACTTCAAGGTACTGTAATGAACTCATTCTTTATTTATATTGGTGTTAAACCTACTGTATTCCAACTTCTCTATGGATTATAAACTATTTTACTAGCCATAGATTCATCAAAATAAGCAAACAACACACGTAAAACAGAATCTGTCAAAAACAGAACAGTCTGTAGCAATCTGTAACTAACGCAAACTTCTGGAACTCTAAAAATTCTACTAAAATAGGAAGTCCTGGAAAATTTGTTTGTTGAACAGCATCAAAAAGAATCAACGCAAAAACACGTTCCTGTGATTTAACAAAATTATATTCATGCACACAAAGTTTCTGTTTTTCAGCAGAATCAAATCAACTATCATCGTAGGTTATCCTATAGGTTCTACTTGGCACAAACACTAATTAAAACATAAAACCACATCCAAACAGAAGGTAGATGGATTATTTATTCCTAAACAGAAGCAAAAACAAAAAACACAAAATAAAATTGGGTTGCCTCCCAACAAGCGCTATCGTTTAACGCCCCTAGCTAGGCATAAAAGCAAGGATAGATCTAGGTATTGCCATCTTTGGTAGGCAATTCTTCAATGAGGCATCTACCTCCTTTAGAATTTTCTTTCTTCCTAGTAATTGTCAAATTTTCAGGCAAAAGATCGAAAAATTCATCTATAGCAAATGGTTCCTTAATGATGGTAAAAAGATTGGGATGAACACTTATAGATTTAAGATCCGCGGTTTCCTTACTAGATGATTCACCCTTATTCGTAGGAACATAAATCAGCTTAGTATTTTTAGTAGAAGAACTTGGAGTGTTTTGAACGGAAGAAAAAGCGGTTCCCAAGTTGGTAATGATACCCTCAAGTTTATTGATTCTTGTGGAATCTAGATTTATTTTCTCATTAACTATGTGTTCTTTTTCTTTAATATTTTTCAAAGTCATTCCTACCTTAGATCCATATTGGGTAATTTGATTGTGGATATTTTTATCAAGATTTTCAATTGATTCAATGGTAGCAACTTTATTTTCAATAGTTTCAAGCATTTGCATAACATGCCCCAAAGTTAACGTAGTTCCATTAATCAAAAGGGGTGGTGATCCAAATATATCTATTAAAGCATTATAAGAATCAAAAGTATGGCTACCCAAAAAGTTCCCTCCGGTAATGGTATCAAGGATATATCTATACCAAGGATTAGCACCTATGTAAAAATTGTGAAGAAGAACTGAAGTAGATTGCTTCTTGGTAGATCTATTTTGAGCATTGCAAATTCTATACCAAGCATCTTTTAGATTTTCTCCCTCCCTTTGCTTAAAATTTAGAACTTCATTCTCGGGAGATAACGGAGGAGATATGAGACTAGTCATGACGACAAGCAAGCAAACTAACACACGAGCAAACAGAAAGGCAACGAGAAAAAGGCAAACGGAAAAGAGAGGAGGAGATTGGGAAAGAGAGGGAGAATAAAACGGCAATGGTGAAGTGGGGGGGAGAGGAAAACGAGAGGCAAATGGCAAATAATGTAATGCGAGAGATAGGGATTGCGATGGGTACTTGGTATGGTTGACTTGCTTGCGTGAGCCTCCCCGGCAATGGTGCCAGAAATTCTTCTTGCTACCTCTTGAGCACTGCGTTGGATTTCCCCGAAGAGGAGAGGATGATGCAGCAAAGTAGCGTAAGTATTTCCCTCAGTTTTTGAGAACCAAGGTATCAATCCAGTAGGAGACCACGCACAAGTCCCTCGTACCTGCACAAAACGATAGCTACTCGCAACCAACGCGATTAGGGGTTGTCAATCCCTTCACGGTCACTTACGAGAGTGAGATCTGATAGAGATGATAAATAATATTTTTGGTATTTTTGATAGATAGATGCAAAGTAAAAAGTAAAAGGCAAAGTAAAAACAAAGCAAGTAAATAAAGTGATAGAGATTGATATGATGAGAATAGACCCGGGGGCCATAGGTTTCACTAGTGGCTTCTCTCAAGAGCATAGATATTCTACGGTGGGTGAACAAATTACTGTTGAGCAATTGACAGAATTGAGCATAGTTATGAGCATATCTAGGTAATGATCATGTATATAGGCATCACGTCCAAGACAAGTAGATCGAAACGATTCTGCATCTACTACTATTACTCCACTCATCGACTGCTATCCAGCATGCATCTAGAGTATTAAGTTAAAAACAGAGTAACGCCTTAAGCAAGATGACATGATGTAGAGGGATAAATTCATGCAATATGATAAAAAAACATCTTGTTATCCTCGATAGCAACAATACAATACGTGCCTTGCAACCCTTTCTGTCACTGGGTAAGGACGCCGCAAGATTGAACCCAAAGCTAAGCACTTCTCCCATTGCAAGAACTACCAATCTAGTGTTGGGGAACGTTGTAATTTCAAAAAAATTCCTACGCACACGCAAGATCATGGTGATGGCATAGCAACGAGAGGGGAGAGTGTTCGTCCACATACCCTCGTAGACCGTAAGCGGAAGCGTTATCACAACACGGTTGATGTAGTCGTACGTCTTCACGATCCGACCGATCCAAGCACCGAACGTACGGAGCCTCCGAGTTCAGCACATGTTCAGCTTGATGACGATCTCCGGCCTCCGATCCAGCCGAGCTCCGGAGATGAGTTCCGTCAGCACGACGGCGTGGTGACAATGATGATGTTCTACCAGCGCAGGGCTTCGCCTAAACTCCGCGACGATATGACCGAGGTGGACTATGGTGGAGGGGGGCACCGCACACGGCTAAGGAACGATCCGTAGATCAACTTGTGTGTCTATGGGGTGCCCCCTGCCCCCGTATATAAAGGAGGGAGGGGGGAGGCCAGCCGGCCCCTTTGGGCGCGCCAAGGGAGGAGGAATCCTCCTCCTAGTAGGAGTAGGACTCCTCCTTTCCTACTCCTACTAGGAGGGGGAAGGAAGGGGGAGAGGGGGAAGGAAAGGGGGGGCGCCGCCCCCCCTCCTAGTCCAATTCGGACCAGAGGGGGGAGGGGGCGCGCGGCCCATGCTGGCCGCCCCTCTCTCCTTTCCCCTAAGGCCCATAGGCCCAATACTCTCCCGGGGGGTTCCGGTAACCCCCCCGGCACTCCGGTTTTCTCCGAAATCACCCGGAACTTTTCCGGTGTCCGAATGTAGTCGTCCAATATATCAATCTTTATGTCTCAACCATTTCGAGACTCCTCGTCATGTCCGTGATCACATCTGGGAATCCGAACAACCTTCGGTACATCAAAACTTATAAACTCATAATAAAACTGTCATCGAAACGTTAAGCGTGCGGACCCTACGGGTTCGAGAACTATGTAGACATGACTTAGAACCATTCTCGGTCAATAACCAATAGCGGGACCTAGATGCCCATATTGGGTCCTACATATTCTACGAAGATTGAGGGAGTCCTGGACTAGGGGGTGTCCGGACAGCCGGACTATCATCGCCCGCCGGACTCCAAGACTACGAAGATACAAGATTGAAGACTCCGTCCCGTGTCCGGATGGGACTTTCCTTGGCGTGGAAGGCAAGCTTGGCAATACGGATATGTAGATCTCCTACCATTGTAACCGACTCTGTGTAACCCTAGTCTCCTCCAGTGTCTATATAAACCGGAGGGCTTTAGTCCGTAGGACAACATACATTACAACAATCATACCATAGGCTAGCTTTAGGGTTTAGCCTCCTTGATCTTGTGGTAGATCCACTCTTGTACTACCCATATCATCAATATTAATCAAGCAGGACGTAGGGTTTTACCTCCATCGAGAGGGCCCAAACCTGGGTAAAACATCGTGTCCCTTGTCTCCTGTTACCATCCGCCTAGACGCACAGTTCGGGACCCCCTACCGGAGGTCCGCCGGTTTTGACACCGACATTGGTGCTTTCATTGAGAGTTCCTCTATGTCGTCACCGATTGGCTCGATGGCATCTTCAACCAACAACGCTGTCCATGGCGATACTTTTCTCCCCGGATAGATCTTCGTATTCGGAGGCTTTGCACTGCGGGCTAATTCACTTGGCCATCTGGAGCAGATCGAGAGCTACGCCCCTGGCCGTCAGGTCAGATTCGGAAGTCTAAACTTCACGGCCGACGTCCGCGGAGGCTTGATCTTCGACGGACTTGAGCCACAGCCAAGCACGCCGCACTGTTACGATGGGCATGATCTAGCTCCGCCGCCGAACAGTGCCTTGGTGGCCGCACACGAATCCGCTTCGGCCTTTAGTCCGGAGCCGATCTCCCAGATCGAGGATCGGTGGATGGACACCACCTCGGGGGCTTCAATTTCCATGGAGATGGAGCCGAACGCTAATCTTGTCCCCCACGAAACTCGTGATTCCAAGGTGCCGGACTCCCTGCCGGACTCCGAACCTCCCACGCCCCTACCAATCGAATCGGATTGGGCACCGATCATGGAATTCACCGCCGCGGACATCTTCCAATACTCGCCCTTTGGCGACATCCTGAATTCGCTAAAGCATCTCTCATTATCGGGAGAGTCCTGGCCGGACTATGGCCAGGATGGTTGGGATACGGACGATGAAGAAATTCAGCGCCCACCCACCACCCACTTTGTAGCCACTGTCGACGATCTAACCGACATGCTAGACTATGACTCCGAAGACATCGACGGTATGGACGAAGATGCCGGAGATGAACAAGAACCGGCGCCTACAGGGCACGGGAGGACCACCTCGTCACATGACGTATATATGGTGGATACCCCAAAAGAGAGCGATAACGAGGACCAACGGGCCGCGGCAGAAGATAACCCCGCCAACAAACAACCAAAACGGCGGCGCAGACGCCGCCCTAAGTCCCGCCTCGACAACAACAACGCTCCTAAGGACCCCGCAATACAGCAGGGCACACAAGTGGACGACGAACATGCAGATAAGCAACCGTCCGAACAGGACGAGTCAGATAATCAGTCCAGGCCCAGCGAAAATGACAGTCCGGACGATCTTATGCCGGACACGCCGCTGGAGGATAAAAACTTTCAGAAAAGACTCGTCAACACTGCAAGAAGCTTGAAGAAGGAAAAGCGGAAGCTCAAAACAGCGGAGGACACACTCAGAATGAGGTGGAGCAAAGTGCTCAAAACCGTGGATAAATACGGCAATGGCCACCAATCAAAGAGCTACCCGAAGCGCAAGCTGCTACCAGAATTTGACGAGGAGGCCACAGAGCCCCCACAGTCAAAAAATAAAGAGGCTGCCTAGTTGGATAGACGGCCAGATGACAGGCCAAATTCTGAAAGCGGCGCCGCACATAAACCGACTAATGAACCTAGAAAGATAGATGGCCCAGCCAGGTCCATCTACGGGCGAAAGAAGAAGGCCCCAGGAAGCAAGGCAACACGTCAAGTGTCCCAAGATAGTGGCACACCCAAATACAGGGGCGCCGCACACTCACTATGTTTCACCAATGAGGTGTTGGACCATGAATTCCCAGCAGGATTTAAACCCATAAACATAGAGGCCTACGATGGAACAACAGACCCTGGAGTCTGGATAGAAGATTATATACTACATATACACATGGCCAGAGGAGATGATCTCCACACCATAAAATACCTACCCCTCAAGCTCGAAGGGCCAGCCCGTCATTGGCTCAAAAGCCTCCCAGAAAACACTATGGGAAGTTGGGAAGAGCTCGAGGACGCGTTTAGAGCAAATTTTCAAGGGACTTATGTCCGCCCTCCGGATGCAGATGATCTAAGTCATATAACTCAACAGCCCGGAGAGTCAGCGCGCAAATTCTGGAACAGGTTCCTCACCAAAAAGAACCAAATAGTCGACTGTCCGGACGCTGAAGCCTTAGCAGCTTTTAAACACAATGTCCGAGACGAATGGCTTGCCAGACACCTCGGCCAAGAGAAACCAAGGACAATGTCCGCGCTAACAAGCCTCATGACCCGCTTCTGTGCGGGAGAGGATAGCTGGCTAGCAAGATGCAGCACCAGCGACCCAAGTACATCCGAGATAAGAGATGGAAACGGAAAATCACGGCGCAGAAAGAGCAGCGCCGGAATAAAGAGAAAAGCCCAAAGAGCACGGCAGTCAACGCCGGATTCAAAAGCTCGCGGCCAAACAACAAAACACCGCCTCTTAAGGATGACAGCGATGAGCTGTCCAACTTAAACAAGATTTTGGGTCGGATATGTCAAATCCACAGTACCCCCGGAAGGCCTGCAAACCACACCCATCGAGATTGTTGGGTTTTCAAACAGTCCGGCCGACTAAACGCCGAACACAAGGGGCTCGACGCGTCAAGCGAAGACGATAAACCCCACCAGCAGAGCACCGGAAAGCAAAAGACTTTCCCACAAGAGGTCAAAGCAGTAAACTCACTTCATGTGATAATACGGAAAAATAGTGCGGCACCTTCTAAAAGAGCCTCGCACGGTTCAACCCAGCAGACCGTAGAGATTGGATATCAAAACCAATCACTTTCGACCACCTGGATTATTCCAGAAGCGTTCGAAATGCAGGACGGACTGCCCTGATATTGGATCCCATAATCGACGGACTACAATTTACTAAAGTCCTAATGGACGGAGGCAGCGACTTAAACCTGCTGTACTCAAACACAATCCGCAAGTTGGGGATAGACCCTACTAAAATTCGACACAGCCGCACTTCCTTCAAAGGAGTGACGCCAGGCCCTTACGCCAAGTGCACAGGCTCCCTATTACTAGAAGTTGTGTTCGGATCACCGAACAACTTTCGACGCGAAAAACTAATCTTTCATATCGTCCCATTTAAAAGTGGATATCAAGCACTCTTGGGACGAAAGGCTTTTGTCCGTTTCAACGCCATACCGCATTACACGTCTCTTACACTCAAGATGCCCGGTCCACGTGGCATCATTTCAGTGCAAGGGTCACTTAAAGACCCCGGACACGGATAGACGAGTCCGGCATCAGTAGGCTAGGGGCTCCCTAGCTGCACACCCCTTCACAAGGGGCTGCGCGCACAAACAACCGCGAGTTCATACAAACCCCGCTTTACTTATTTATATTTCTTCTTTCACACATACCTTTTTCGCACGAGTTGTTTTCAAACTAAAGTTCCTCTCTTTTTACAGATGAACAACGTGCACACCCGTCCAGGATAACGGCACAACGGAGACACAGGCGCAGACGTGCAGTAGGGACCCGTTGCGAGGATTCTTTTCAGATTAAGACCCTGCGTAAACCTTTTTTACTGTCTCTTGTTGTTATTCTTCCTTGGTTTCTTCCTATAACCAAAGCGGAGCCTGACGTTTTGGCATCGGCCGCGTCAGAGGACCATGCCCGTACCTGGACACTAGGGGCTTAGGGCATTGTTCTGCCCATTATTATAAAGACCGAACACCTTAGGGAGTGTTCGGCGTCTCGAGTTAGGCATTATATGCATCAGCTCCGAATCATGTCTTTGGTCAAATGTTGGGTTTGCCCGGCTCCTGTGTTTTGCTGCCTTACGTTCCGTATCATCGGCTAACGCGGCACCAGGAGAACTACTGCGATTGTGCCCCAGTTCGGCTGGGCGAGCACCTCAGTAGAGAAAGCCGAAAACTGACTGTCATGATATAGCGAGAGACTGGTCAACCACTCGATCGACTACCGGAATGTTTAGAATTCCCCGCTTTGACGAAGGACCGTTTCCCGGTCAGGCACACACGCGCCCCGAACTCGGAGAAGTGCGGTGCCCCAAGGGGCTATATCGTAGCCCCACCCTCGAACTCCACTGGCTAAGTGAAAGTGATAAAGCATTATAGTCCGGATTGCCTCGTTTGCTACGCTACCACCTCCTTAACAGGACCGAGACGTCGGATTAAGTGTGAAAACGCGCTATTTTTGCGAACACCCCCGCACCTTGTGCGTGGGGGCTGAAGCCGAAGACTGCAATCTTTCAGGTTATACAAATGTATACGCAAACAGCCGCATAGGAGAAATTTTACTACTTGGGACGCACAAGTATAAAAAGCAGTTATAGCATAATCATCATTTTACAAGCTAAAACGTTCATTTGAACGTGACATTTTTTGAGCACTGCGACTCTATTACACGAGTGCCACGCATAACTTCCCCAAAATAGTGCTCGGCGGGTAACCGGCTTTCATCCGAACCCTGGGCGGCAATAGCGGTGGCATCCATCTCTGTCCAATGTGTCTTCACACGGGCAAGAGCCATCCGCGCGCCTTCGATGCAGGCCGACCGCTTCATCTCCTTGATATGCGGCACCGCTCCAAGAAATTGCTGCAATAAGCCGAAATAGCTCGTCGCCTTGGGCCTCTCTGGCCAGACATGAGCCACGATGTCAGTCATGGCAAGTCCGGACAATCTATTCAGCTCGGCCCATTCGGCCAACCGATCGGTCAACGGAAGTGAACGATCCGGACTATGGAATTGAGACCAAAATAGCTCTTCCGTCTTGTGATCCTTCTGGCTCCGGAAGTGCTCAACGGCATCAGCCGCACTTGCCGCTAAGTCCATATACGGATCCTCCGGACCCCACAGCTGGCCAAGTTGATCATACTTTTGATCCGTAAACCGGCGGCGCAACAGAAAAGGCTTGCCAGCCACAATATCTCCGACCTGGCGCAGCTCCTCCTTCATAGCCCGCATTGCAGAACGGGCATCCTTGGCCTCGGCGGTGGCCTTCCCCAGGTCTTCCCGCTCCGATAAGCGCTCCTTTTCAAGAGCCTCATTGCGGTCGGCAGCATCTTTTAATTTCACGGCCAATTCGGCCATCTCTTCCCTGCTTAGGCAGTGTGCAGCCTTTTCGGCTTTCAACTCCTCGGCCGCCCTTGAGGCAGCCGCTTCACTCCTTCGGGCTTGCTCCTTAGCTTGAGCAAGTTCGGCCCGAAGGCTCTCCACAGTAGCAACACCGTCTGTATCACAGCATATAATTTATCAGAGGAGGGCTTTGACCCCCTTAATAAAGCGACTGTGGAGAACTCATTTACCTTGCGACTCGTCAAGTCGCCGGTTGACAAGTGCGATGTCCGCATCTGCCACGTCAAGTTGCCGCATTAACTCGGCAACTCCACTAGTCCGGCTAGCCCTCGGACTATCCGCCACCTACATAGGAACGGCGACATTCATTGCTTGCGATTTTGATCCTCGGCACGCTGTCGTTTTCGACAACCTGCCGAGTCTCAGGGGCTACTATCTATACAGGGCGCACTTTTATGTGCAAAACTGTCAGGAAAAAAAGGGTGCGTCATTCTTGCGTACCTCAAATCCCGCCAGCAAACTCGTAGCGGCATTACGCAATCCGCTCTCGGCGGACGAAATCCTTCCAATCACCATACGCATCAAAGCACGGTGATCTTCTGAGATGGACGCCCTCTCAAGCAGATTCTTCAGTTCTCCCGGCCGGATACTAGTGGGCGCCGAACTCTCCGGCCCCTCCGGACTCGGGGATACCCTCCGTGACGATACTTCAGGCTCGTCTGCCCTACCGGACGGCGCAGCAGACGGAGGCGTTTCACTCTCCATCATCTCCGGAAGAAGGTACCCCGAAGACGAACTCATCTGAGAAGGCTGCAAATCTGAACTGCAAGATAAAAATTTCGGTTACCCACAGAAGCACAAATAGAGGTATTTTCTTACTAATGAACTCCCCTTTTCCTACTCACGGCTCGCTGGAGGGATGATCCTTTAGCGACGATTGTGCATCCGGATTCTCCCTGGACGCCGGACCCCCCGGTGAAGATCTCTTCCCCCATTTAGGGGCTTTGGCCTCCGGATCTTCGGAGGCGGTCCTCTTCTCCCCCTGGGAGGAGGGATTTTTGATTCCCCCCTCTTCAGACGCCCCTTTGGGCGAAATAATAGCTCCTCTATTTTCCCCATCGCTCCCTTCTACGGGCGCGACCTCCAACATTCTGACCAGCACGGGCTCCAGTGCGGTCTCTGGGAGGGGAGCCGGACACCTTATCAGCTTCGATCGCGCTACCCACTCCTGTGAAGAGTAATGGGTCAGGAGGCGAACTCTAGAAAAGCAGATAAACAGAACGTCCGGACTCTGAGCTATTTACCTGAGTATCCGGGCGATTGCAGCTTAGGCCTGCGTCCTCGGTCAATTCCGGACACGCTACCTGCGGTCCGAAGAACAACTTGTACATCTCCACGGGTGTCGCACCCATGAAGTGTTGGAGAATTCGAGGTCCCTCCGGATTGAACTCCCATAGACGGAGAGGACGGCGTTTGCAGGGCAGAAGACGCCTGATTAGCATAACCTGCATCACCACGACCAGATTGATCTCCCTCGCCTGGAGGTCTCGAATCCGGCCCTGCAATGAGGGCACGTCTTCGGACGGCCCCCAATTGAGCCCTTGGTTGACCCACGACATCAGTCGGCGTGGAGGTCCCGGGCGGAATGAAGGCGGCGGCTTTTGCTTGCTGCCCTTCGGAGCGGTGATATAGAACCACTCCTGCTGCCACAGTCCGAGTTCCTCTTGGAAGGAACCCTCGGGCCACGGGGCATCGGCCCTTCTGCTTATGGCCGCCCCGCCGCACTCCGCTTGACGCCCCCGATCATCTTCGGCTCCACATTAAAGGTCTTCAGCCACAGGCCGAAGTGGGGAGTGACGCGGAGGAAGGCTTCGCAGACGATAATGAATGCGGAGATATGGAGGATGGACTCCGGAGCCAAGTCGTGAAAATCCAGCCCGTAGTAGAACATGAGCCCTCTCACGAAGGGGTCCGTCGGGGAGCCTAAACCCCGACGGAGGTGGGATACGAAGACAACGTACTCACCGGGCTCGGGGGCGGGCACGGCCTGCCCTTGGGCAGGCAACCTGTGTGAAATCTCGTAGGACAGGTACTTGGCCTCACGCAGCTTTAACACGTCCTCCTCCGTGACAGAGGAGGGCATCCACCGACCCTGGAGGTCGGAGCCGGACATGGTTGAGAATCCGAAGCGCTCGAATCTGGGGCTCTGGGTGTTGGAACTGGGAGCGAGGAGGAGATTCGATGCGAGATTGAAGAAAAGGAACGAGCCTTGGTTCTCTTATAAAGGGGGAAAATACCAAGAGTCGTCTCCGTGACCGTTCGGGATTCACCTTCGATAGAGGAGGCGTGGTGACGGGCACGGTTTGGTTACCCACGCACGTATTGATGAGGATCCCGGAATAAGGGGAACACGATCTCTGCTTCGACAAGACGTGCCAAGGAAACTGCTTCGCTAAACGTGCTGAGGTGGTATAATAAAAAACGATTCAAATAAAAGCCTAGTAGTGGTGTGATGCCATGCCGCATAATACGTCAGCAGATTGGACTTGTGTGCATTTTATTCTCTCTACGGTGGAATGTGGAATTTATTTTGCAGAGCCGGACACTATCCTGGTGTTCATGATCTTCTCTGGATTATTCAAGGGAGGAACCCGCCTTGCAATGCCGAACATTAAGCGCGCCGGACTTATCGTCATTGAAGCCTGGTTCAGGGGCTACTGAGGGAGTCCTGGACTAGGGGGTGTCCGGACAGCCAGACAATCATCGCCCGCCGGACTCCAAGACTACGAAGATACAAGATTGAAGACTCTGTCCCGTGTCCGGATGGGACTTTCCTTGGCGTGGAAGGCAAGCTTGGCAATACGGATATGTAGATCTCCTACCATTGTAACCGACTCTGTGTAACCCTAGTCTCCTCCTGTGTCTATATAAACCGGAGGGCTTTAGTCCGTAGGACAACATACATTACAACAATCATACCATAGGCTAGCTTTAGGGTTTAGCCTCCTTGATCTCGTGGTAGATCCACTCTTGTACTACCCATATCATCAATATTAATCAAGCAGGACGTAGGGTTTTACCTCCATCGAGAGGGCCCGAACCTGGGTAATACATCGTGTCCCTTGTCTCCTGTTACCATCCGCCTAGACGCATAGTTCGGGACCCCCTACCCGAGATCCGCCGGTTTTGACACCGACAAAGATCTTTATCGGTCAAACCGCATAACAACATACTTTGTTCCCTTTGTCATCGATATGTTACTTGCCCGAGATTTGATCATCGGTATCCAATACCTAGTTCAATCTCGTTACCGGCAAGTCTCTTTACTCGTTCCGTAATACATCATCTCATAACTAACTCATTAGTTACATGCTTGCAAGGCTTAGGTGATGAGTATTACCGAGAGGGCCCAGAGAAACCTCTCGGACAATCGAAGTGACAAATCCTAATCTCGAATTATGCCAACCCAACATGTACCTTCGGAAACACCTGTAGAGCACCTTTATAATCACCCAGTTACGTTGTGACGTTTGGTAGCACACAAAGTGTTCTTCCGGTAAACGGGAGTTGCACAATCTCATAGTTGTAGGAACTTTGTATAAGTCATGAAGAAAGCAATAGCAGTATACTAAACGATCAAGTGCTAGGCTAACGGAATGGGTCATGTCAATCACATTATTCTCCTAATGATGTGATCCCATTAATCAAACGACAACACATGTCTATGGTTAGGAAACATAACCATCTTTGATTAATGAGCTAGTCAAGTAGAGGCATACTAGTGACTATATGTTTGTTTATGTATTCACACATGTATCATGTTTCCGGTTAATACAATTCTAGCATGAATAATAAACATTTATCATGATATGAGGAAATAAATAATAACTTTATTATTGCCTCTAGGGCATATTTCCTTCAGTCTCCCACTTGCACTAGAGTCAATAATCTAGATTACATAGTAATGATTCTAACACCCATGGAGTCTTGGTGTTGATCATGTTTTGCTCGTGAGAGAGGCTTAGTCAACGGGTCTGCAACATTCAGATCCGTATGTATCTTTCAAATCTCTATGTCTCCCACTTGGACTTGGTCCCGAATGGAATTGAAGCGTCTCTTGATGTGCTTGGTCCTCTTGTGAAATCTGGATTCCTTTGCCAAGGCAATTGCACCAGTATTGTCACAGAAGATCTTCACTGGTCCCGATGCACTAGGTATGACACCTAGATCAGAAATGAACTCCTTCATCCAGACTCCTTCATTCGCTGCTTCAGAAGCAGCTATGTACTTGCTTCACATGTAGATCCCGCCACGACGCTTTGTTTAGAACTGCACCAACTTACAGCTCCACCGTTTAATAAAAACACGTATCCGGTTTGCGATTTAGAATCTTCCGGATCAGTGTCAAAGCTTGCATCGATGTTACCATTTACGACTAGCTCTTTGTCACCTCCATATACGAGAAACATATCCTTAGTCCTTTTCAGGTATTTCAGGATGTTCTTGACCGCTGTCCAGTGATCCACTCCTGGATTACTTTGGTACCTTCCTGCCAAGCTTATTGCTAAGCATACATCAGGTCTGGTACACAGCATTGCATACATGATAGAGCCTATGGCTGAAGCATACAGAACATTTTTCATTTTCTCTCTATCTTCTGCTGTGGTCGGGCATTGAGTTTGACTCAACTTCACACCTTGTAGCACAGGCAAGAATCCTTTCTTTGCCTGATCCATTTTGAACTTTTTCAAAATTTTGTCAAGGTATGTGCTTTGTGAAAGTCCTATTAAGCGTCTTGATCTATCTCTATAGATCTTGATGCCCAATATGTAAGCAGCTTCACCGAGGTCTTTCATTGAAAAACTTTTATTCAAGTATCCCTTTATGCTATCCAGAAATTCTATATCATTTCCAATTAATAATATGTCATCAACATATAAAACTAGAAATGCTACAGAGCTCCCACTCACTTTCTTGTAAATACAGGCTTCTCCAAAAGTCTGTATAAAACCATATGCTTTGATCACACTATCAAGGCGTTTATTCCAACTCCGAGATGCTTGCACCAGTCCATAAATGGAACGCTGGAGCTTGCACACTTTGCTAGCACCTTTTGGATCAACAAAACCTTCCGGCTGCATCATATACAACTCTTCTTCTAGAAATCCATTCAAGAATGCAGTCTTGACATCCATTTGCCAAATTTCATAATCAGGAAATGCAGCAATAGCCAACATGATTCGGACAGACTTAAGCATCACTACGGGTGAGAAAGTCTCATCGTAGTCAACCCCTTGAACTTGTCGAAAACCTTTCGCAACAAGTCGAGCTTTATAGACAGTAACATTACCATCAACGTTAGTCTTCTTCTTAAAAATCCATTTATTCTCAATGGCTTGTCGATCATCGGGCAAGTCAACCAAAGTCCATACTTTGTTTTTCATACATGGATCCCATCTCAGATTTCATGGCCTCTAGCCATTTTGCGGAATCTGGGCTCATCATCGCTTCCTCATAGTTCGTAGGTTCATCATGGTCAAGTAACATGACTTCCAGAATAGGATTACCGTACCACTCTGGTGCGGATCTTACTCTGGTAGACCTACGAGGTTCAGCAGAAACTTGATCTGAAGTTTCATGATCAATATCATTAGCTTCTTCACTAATTGGTGTAGTCGTCACAGGAACCGGTTCTCGTGATGAACTACTTTCCAATAAGGGAGTAGATACAATTATCTCATCAAGTTCTACTTTCCTCCCACTCACTTCTTTCGAGAGAAACTCCTTCTCTAGAAAGGATCCATTCTTAGCAACGAATGTCTTGCCTTCAGATCTGTGATAGAAGGTGTACCCAACAGTCTCTTTTGGGTATCCTATGAAGACACATTTCTCCGATTTGGGTTCGAGCTTATCTGGTTGAAGTTTCTTCACATAAGCATCGCAGCCCCAAACTTTAAGAAACGACAACTTTGGTTTCTTGCCAAACCACAGTTCATAAGGCGTCGTCTCAACGGATTTTGATGGTGCCCTATTTAACGTGAATGCGGCTGTCTCTAAAGCATAACCCCAAAACGGTAGCGGTAAATCGGTAAGAGACATCATACATCGCACCATATCAAGTAAAGTACGATTACGACGTTCGGACACACCATTTCGTTGTGGTGTTCCAGGTGGCGTGAGTTGCGAAACTATTCCGCATTGTTTCAAATGTAAACCAAACTCGTAACTCAAATATTCTCCTCCACGATCAGATCATTGAAACTTTATTTTCTTGTTACGATGATTTTCTACTTCACTCTGAAATTCTTTGAACTTTTCAAATGTTTCAGACTTGTGCTTCGTTAAGTAGATATACCCATATCTGCTCAAATCATCTGTGAAGGTGAGAAAATAACGATATCCGCCACGAGCCTCAACATTCATCGGACCACATACATCTGTATGTATGATTTCCAACAAATCTGTTGCTCTCTCCATAGTTCCGGAGAACGGTGTTTTAGTCATCTTGCCCATGAGGCACGGTTCGCAAGTACCAAGTGATTCATAATCAAGTGATTCCAGAAGTCCATCAGTATGGAGTTTCTTCATGCGTTTTACACTGATATGACCTAAACGGCAGTGCCGCATATAAGTTGCACTATCATTATCAACTCTGCATCTTTTGGCTTCAACATTATGAATATGTGTATCACTACTATCGAGATTCAATAAAAATAGACCACTCTTCAAGGGTGCATGACCATAAAAGATATTACTCATATAAATAGAACAACCATTATTCTCTGATTTAAATGAATAACCGTCTCGCATCAAACAAGATCCAGATATAATGTTCATGCTCAACGCTGGCACCAAATAACAATTATTCAGGTCTAAAACTAATCCCGAAGGTAGATGTAGAGGTAGCGTGCCGACCGCGATCACATCGACTTTGGAACCGTTTCCCACGCGCATCGTCACCTCGTCCTTGGCCAGTGCTCGCTTATTCCGTAGTCCCTGTTTCGAGTTGCAAATATTAGCAACAGAACCAGTATCAAATACCCAGGTGCTACTACGAGCTCTAGTTAGGTACACATCAATAACATGTATATCACATATACCTTTGTTTACTTTGCCATCCTTCTTATCCGCCAAATACTTGGGGTAGTTCCGCTTCCAGTGACCAGTCTGCTTGCTGTAGAAGCACTCAGTTTCAGGCTTAGGTCCAGACTTGGGTTTCTTCTCTTGAGCAGCAACTTGCTTGCTGTTCTTTTTGAAGTTCCCCTTCTTCTTCCCTTTGCCCTTTTTCTTGAAACTAGTGGTCTTGTTGACCATCAACACTTGATGCTCCTTTTTGATTTCTACCTCCGCAGCTTTTAGCATTGCGAAGAGCTCGGGAATAGTCTTGTTCATCCCTTGCATATTATAGTTCATCACAAAGCTCTTGTAGCTTGGTGGCAGTGATTGGAGAATTCTGTCAATGACACTATCATCAGGAAGATTAACTCCCAGTTGAATCAAGTGATTATTATACCCAGACATTCTGAGTATGTGTTCACTGACAGAACTATTCTCCTCCATCTTGCAGCTATAGAACTTATTGGAGACTTCATATCTCTCAATCCGGGCATTTGCTTGAAATATTAACTTCAACTCCTGGAACATCTCATATGTTCCATGACGTTCAAAACGTCGTTGAAGACCCGGTTCGAAGCCGTAAAGCATGGCACGCTGAACTATAGAGTAGTCATCAGCTTTGCTCTGCCAGACATTCTTAACGTCGTCAGTTGCATCAGCAGTAGGCCTGGCACCCAGCGGTGCTTCCAGGACGTAACTCTTCTGTGCAGCAATGAGGATAATCCTCAGGTTACGGACCCAGTCCGTGTAATTGCTACCATCATCTTTCAACTTTGCTTTCTCAAGGAACGCATTAAAATTCAACGGAACAACAGCACGAGCCATCTATCTACAAACAAACATAAACAAGCAAGATACTATCAGGTACTAAGTTCATGATAAATTTAAGTTCAATTAATCATATTACTTAAGAACTCCCACTTAGACAGACATCTCTCTAATCATCTAAGTGATCACGTGATCCAAATCAACTAAACCATAACCGATCATCACGTGAGATGGAGTAGTTTTCAATGGTGAACATCACTATGTTGATCATATCTACTATATGATTCACGTTCGACCTTTCGGTCTCCGTGTTCCGAGGCCATATCTATATATGCTAGGCTCGTCAAGTTTAACCTGAGTATTCCGCGTGTGCAAAACTGGCTTGCACCCGTTGTAGATGGACGTAGAGCTTATCACACCCGATCATCACGTGGTGTCTGGGCACGACGAACTTTGGCAACGGTGCATACTCAGGGAGAACACTACTTGATAATTTTAGTGAGAGATCATCTTAAAATGCTACCGTCAATCAAAGCAAGATAAGATGCATAAAGGATAAACATCACATGCAATCAATATAAGTGATATGATATGGCCATCATCATGTTGTGCTTGTGATCTCCATCTCCGAAGCACCGTCGTGATCACCATTGTCACCGGCGCGACACCTTGATCTCCATCATAGCATCGTTGTCGTTTACGCCATCTATTGCTTCTACGACTATCGGTACCGCTTAGTGATAAAGTAAAGCAATTACAGGGCGTTTGCATTTCATACAATAAAGCGACAACCATATGGCTCCTGCCAGTTGCCGATAACTTCGGTTACAAAACATGATCATCTCATACAATAAAATATAGCATCATGTCTTAACCATATCACATCACAACATGCCCTGCAAAAACAAGTTAGACGTCCTCTACTTTGTTGTTGCAAATTTTACGTGGCTGCTATGGGCTTAGCAAGAACCGTTCTTACCTACGCATCAAAAACCACAACGATAGTTCGTCAAGTTAGTGCTGTTTTAACCTTCGCAAGGACCGGGCGTAGCCACACTCGATTCAGCTAAAGTGAGAGAGACAGACACCCGCCAGCCACCTTTAAGCACGAGTGCTCGTAATGGTGAAACCAGTCTCGTGTAAGCGTACGCGTAATGTCGGTCCGGGCCGCTTCATCTCACAATACCGCCGAACCAAAGTATGACATGCTGGTAAGCAGTATGACTTGTATCGCCCACAACTCACTTGTGTTCTACTCGTGCATATAACATCAACGCATAAAACCTAGGCTCGGATGCCACTGTTGGGGAACGTAGTAATTTCAAAAAAATTCCTACGCACACGCAAGATCATGGTGATGGCATAGCAACGAGAGGGGAGAGTGTTCGTCCACGTACCCTCGTAGACCATAAGTGGAAGCGTTATCACAATGCGGTTGATGTAGTCGTACGTCTTCACAATCCGACCGATCCAAGCACCGAACGTACGGAGCCTCCGAGTTCAGCACACGTTCAGCTCGATGACGATCTCCGGCCTCCGATCCAGCCGAGCTCCGGAGATGAGTTCCGTCAGCACGACGGCGTGGTGACGATGATGATGTTCTACCGGCGCAGGGCTTCGCCTAAACTCCGCGACGATATGACCGAGGTGGAATATGGTGGAGGGGGCACCGCAACGGCTAAGGAATGATCCGTAGATCAACTTGTGTGTCTATGGGGTGCCCCCTGCCCCCGTATATAAAGGAGGGAGGGGGGAGGCCGGCCGGCCCCTTTGGGCGCACCAAGGGAGGAGGAATCCTCCTCCTAGTAGGAGTAGGACTCCTCCTTTCCTACTCCTACTAGGAGGGGGAAGGAAGGGGGAGAGGGGGAAGGAAAGGGGGGCGCTGCCCCCCCTCCTAGTCCAATTCAAACTAGAGGGGGGAGGGGGCGCGCGGCCCATGCTGGCCGCCCCTCTCTCCTTTCCCCTAAGGCCCATAGGCCCAATACTCTCCCGGGGGGTTCCGGTAACCCCCCCGGCACTCCGGTTTTCTCCGAAATCACCCGGAAATTTTCCGGTGTCCGAATATAGTCGTCCAATATATCAATCTTTATGTCTCGACCATTTCGAGACTCCTCGTCATGTCCGTGATCACATCTGGGACTCCGAACAACCTTCGGTACATCAAAACTTATAAACTCACAATAAAACTGTAATCGAAACGTTAAGCGTGCGGACCCTACGGGTTCGAGAACTATGTAGACATGACCTAGAACCATTCTCGGTCAATAACCAATAGCGGGACATGGATGCCCATATTGGTTCCTACATATTCTACGAAGATCTTTATCGGTTAAACGGCATAATAACATACTTTGTTCCCTTTGTCATCGGTATGTTACTTGCCCGAGATTTGATCGTCGGTATCCAATACCTAGTTCAATATCGTTACCGGCAAGTCTCTTTACTCGTTCCGTAATACATCATATCATAACTAACTCATTAGTTACATGCTTGCAAGGCTTAGGTGATGAGTATTACCAAGAGGGCCCAGAGAAACCTCTCCGACAATCGGAGTGACAAATCCTAATCTCGAATTATGCCAACCCAACATGTACCTTCGGAAACACCTGTAGAGCACCTTTATAATCACCCAGTTACGTTGTGACGTTTGGTAGCACACAAAGTGCTCTTCCGGTAAACGGGAGTTGCACAATCTCATAGTTGTAGGAACTTTGTATAAGTCATGAACAAAGCAATAGTAGTATACTAAACGATCAAGTGCTAGGCTAACGGAATGGGTCATGTCAATCACATTGTTCTCCTAATGATGTGATCCCATTAATCAAACGACAACACATGTCTATGGTTAGGAAACATAACCATCTTTGATTAATGAGCTAGTCAAGTAGAGGCATACTAATGACTATATGTTTGTCTATGTATTCACACATGTATCATGTTTCCGGTTAATACAATTCTAGCATGAATAATAAACATTTATCATGATATGAGGAAATAAATAATAACTTTATTATTGCCTCTAGGGCATATTTCCTTCATCTAGTTGGCCAAACCAAAAAGGATAATTCGAAGAGACTTGCAAAGATAACAAAATCATACATAAAAGAATTCAGAGAAGAATCAAATATTTTCCATAGATAATACTGGATCATAAACCCACAATTCATAGGTCTCAACAAACACACTGCAAAAAGAAGATTACATCGAATAGATCTCCACAAGAGAGGGGGGGAACATTGTATTGAGATCCAAAAAGAGAGAAGAAGCAATCTAGCTACTAGCTATGGACCCGAAGGTCTGAAGTAAACTACTCACACTTCATCGGAGGGGCTATGGTGTTGATGTAGAAGCCCACCATGGTGGATGCCCCCTCCGGCAGAGCTCTGCAACAGGCCCCAAGATGGGATCTCGTGGATACAGAAGGTTGCAACGGTGGAATTAGGTTTTTGGCTCCTGTTCTGATTGTTTGGGGATACGTAAGTATATATAGGAGGAAGGAGTACGTCGGTGGAGCGTCAGGGGGCCCATGAGGTAGGGGGCGCGCCTAGGGGGCGCGCCCTCCACCCTCGTGACCGCCTCTGGCACTTCTTGGAGTAGGGTCCAAGTCTCCTGGATCACGTTCGGTGAGAAAATCACGTTCCCGAAGGTTTTATTCCGTTTGGACTCCGTTTGATATTTCATTTCTTCGAAACGCTGAAATAGGCAAAAAAAATATCAATTCTGGGCTGGGCCTCCGGTTAATAGGTTAGTGCCAAAAATAATATAAAAGTGGAAAATAAAGCCCAATATAGTCCAGAACAGTAGATAAAGTAGCATGGAGCAATCAAAAATTATAGATACGTTGGAGACGTATCAACACCTAGCCAATCTAGGAGACACCACTCTCCAAGAAGTAACAAATGGTGTGTTGATGATGAACTCCTTGCTCTTGTACTTCAAATGATAGTCTCCCCAACACTCAACTCTCTCTCACAGGATTTGGATTTGGTGGAAAGAAGATTTGAGTGGAGAGCAACTTGGGGAAGGCTAGAGATCAAGATTCATATGGTAGGAATGGAATATCTTGGCCTCAACACATGAGTAGGTGGTTCTCTCTCAGAAAATGTATGCTGGAAGTGTAGGTTCGTTCTGATGGCTCTCTCCACAAATGAAGAGTGGGGGGAGGGGTATATATACCCTCCACACAAAATCTAACCATTACACACAACTTGCCAATCTCGATGGGACCGAATTGAGAAACTCAGTCGGACCGATTTAGCAAATTTAGTGACCGTTAGGATTTTCGGTGGGACCGACATGCAACTCGGTAGGACCGATATGGTCAGGGTTAGGGCATAACGTAATCTCGGTGAGACCGATTACACAAACTCGGTGGGACCGATTTTGGTAATAAGCTAACCAGAGAGTTGGTCAGGCAAACTCGGTGAGACCGATTACACAAACTCGGTGGGACCGATTTTGGTAATAAGCTAACCAGAGAGTTTGCATTGTAATATCGGTAGTACCGATTACTCAAACTCGATGAGACCGATTTTGGTAATGGACATACACAAAGAGATTACAATACCATCTCGGTGAGACCGAGATCCCCATCGGTGAAACCGATTTGCCTAGGGTTTGTGATAGTGGCTAAGACATCTGAACTCGGTGGCGCCGGATAGAAAGAATCGGTAGGGCCGAGTTAGACTTTTGGTTTAGGACATATGTGGATGTGAGAAAGTAGTTGAGGGCTTTGGAGCATATCACTAAGCACTTTGAGCAAGTAAGCCATTAAGCAACAGCTCATCCCCTCTTGATAGTATTGGCTTTTCCTATACTCTCAATGTGATCTTGGATCACTAAAATATAAAATGTAGAGTCTTGCGCTTGAAGCTTGAGCCAATCCTTTGTCCTTAGCATCTTGAAGGGGTTCCACATCCTTTAGTCCATGCCACTTCATTTGTTGAACTCATCTGAAACATACTAGGTAAAAGTGTTAGTCCAACAAGAGATATGTTGACATTAGTTACCAAAATCACCCAGGGAGCACTTTTGCTTTCAATCTCCCCCTTTTGGTAATTGATGACAACATACACCAAAGCTTTATATAAGGATATAAAGAATAGCAAGTAAAGCTTTGGAAAGACATGTAACAAGCATAGGCTCCCCCTACATGTATGCAATCATGTGAATATGGAATATAGGAGCAAGTGAATGCATAAGCATGATAGAGTAGGAAATGTGTTACATGTATCTTGGCTATATGCATCAGAGCAAAAGATGTGAACATGGGAAATGTACCTTCATGCTCATGAGTCCTTCTTGCAAACAGTGTGTGAAAGAACATGCGGTGCCCCCATGTTTGGTTTTGGTAATTGATGACAATCCCCATGGACTAATGGTTGCCTTGAGTTATATTTGAAGGGTTTGTCCATAGGCTTTTCTTGGAGTCCATTTGTTGGTTTCAAGGAGAGTTTGTGATGACCATGGTGCTATTAAGGAATTATCCAAAGATTGGTCATGTGAGTGTTGGCTTATTGCAAGCATGTCTTGAAGAAAAAGATTGTGTGATCATTCATGTCTACCTTCAAGACATCATTCAAATGAAGAGAGTTGGAAAGATTCAACACAGAAAGCGCACAAGATGTATCGAGGGATCAAGTGATCCCATGGTATGGTAAGCATTGTCCATTACGCTTTGTGTGCTAACCCATGGTCTTCGTGAGAGTTCTTTGTGGGGTTAGGTTGCGGTGTGCAAGTTTAAGTGATGCATCACGAAGAGATCAAGTGCTTGAAGCTTGCCTTCCATTGTGGTGACAATGGACTTGTGAAGATGAGCGGAAGAGTGGTTCACCCATAGTGGAGTATGGGGGAGCAATCAACTAGTCTTCATCGAGCCAACGCAGTCAAGAAAGGTGGTCCATCTTGAGGAGGAGTAGATCGTCATCATCTAGCTCAAGTGGACTTTGTGCAAGGCAAAGGTTTGCCCTTGATAGGTTTTCTATTTTACCGGTCTCATGGTAGTTGTGGGAGACCGGGTTATAGGATCGATTGCCGTACTATCAAGGGGGGCTCTCGATGAGTTGCTTGATCGTATCGTTCGTAGAGAGCTCAAACCATTGCATCCTTGCATCATCTTTATTGGTTCTTGTTTGGTTCTTACCCTTGTGAGATTTGGAGCTTTTGATCATTTTCATGACAAGCTCGAGTTCATCGAAAACGGAGTTTACATGCATCTTCTATGATGTTTTCGATGTTGGAGGCTCTGCTGGTTCTTATCTTTGCTGTTTTGATGCTACTCGTCTTCCTCTATCCAACAAGCTTGAGTTTGCTCAATTCGGAGCTCATTTGCAGAAGTTATGGCAGTTCTAGTTCTAGTGTTTCCCTCTGTTGTCTTCTCTGCAAAATGAAGGACTCCTAGTGTTGCTGATTTGGGTCATGCGGTAGTACTGCTCTTCGGAGCGGTAGTACCGCGGGCCCTTGCGGTAGTACCGCTCTGTGGGAGCGGTAGTACCATGGCCTCAGGCCAGGCACAGCTGCTCGAGCGGTAGTAGGGGCGGATGTAATTTTTTACATCCGCGCCCTACGCGGTAGTACCGCGCCGTGAGCGCGGTAGTACCGTGGGCTCTGGCCAGGCTTAGCAGCATGAGCGGAAGTAGGGGCGGATGTAATTTTTTACATCCGCGCCCTACGCGGTAGTACCGCTCTTCGTGTCCGGTAGTACCGTGCCGGAGTTTTGCGTAGGTCCTCTCTCAGCGGAAGTAGGTACGGAAGTAATTTTTTACGTCCGTGCCTTCTCTGCGCCTAGTGTTGCCTGCCTTACGGTAGTACCGTAGGGGCGCGCGGTAGTACCGCTCCGGCGGTTCTATCGCTCGTTGCCCTGTGCAACAGGCCTTCATCTGGCCAGAGCTGCACATGCGGTAGTACCGCAACCTGCAGCGGTAGTACCGCGGCCAACCGCGGTAGTACCACAGCTCCCTGCGGTAGTACCGCGTCGTGCGGGCTGAGTTAGGGGATAACAGTTGGTTTTTCTCCCCACCTATAAAAGGGGGTCTTCTTCCCCATTGAGACTTATCCTTTGAGCTCGTGTTCTTCCTCCATTGTTGACCTTCTCCGAGCTTGCTAACTCTCAATCCCTCCATGGATCCTTGCTAGTTTTTGAGGGAAAAGAGAGAGGAGATCTAGATCCACGTTTCCACCAATCACTTTCTCCTCTAAGTGAGGGGAACCCCTTGGATCTAGATCTTGGAGTTCTTCGTGTCCTTCTTTCGTTCTTCCTCTCATTTTCTTCCCTAGCATTAGTTGCTTTGGTGGGATTTGGGAGAGAAGGACTTGGGCACTCCGTGTGCCCTTGCCATTGCATTTGGTGCATCGGTTTGAGTTCTCCACGCGATACGTGGAAGTTACAAGTTGAGAAGCTTATTACTCTTGGGTGATTGGTGCCCTTGAGCTTGTTCCTCTTGGGTGCTTGGGAGCCCTAGTCAGTTGGTGGTGTTCGAAGCTCAATCATTGTGGTGTAAAGCTCCGGGCAAGCGTCGGGGTCTCCAATTAGGTTGTGGAGATCGCCCCGAGCATTTTGACGGGTTCCGGTGACCGCCCCCAAGGGTTGCCAAAGTGTACGGGTTCGGTGACCGCCCTCAAGGGTTGCCATTTGTACGGGTTCGGTGACCGCCCTCAAGGGTCCCTTAGTGGAATCACGGCATCTTGCATTGTGCGAGGGCGTGAGGAGATTACGGTGGCCCTAGTGGCTTCTTGGGGAGCATTGTGCCTGCACACCGCTCCAAACGGAGATTAGCATCCGCAAGGGTGTGAACTTCGGGATACATCGTCGTCTTCGCGTGCCTCGGTTATCTCTTACCCGAGCCCCTTTACTTATGCACTTTACTTTGTGATAGGCATATTGTTCTTTGTCATATATCTTGCTATCACATAGTTGCTTATCTTGCTTAGCATAAGTTGTTGGTGCACATAGGTGAGCCTAGTTGTTGTAGGTTTTGTTCTTGACAAATTAACCGCTAGGTTTATTCCGCATTTGTTCAAGCCTCTACCGTAATTATTTTAAAACGCCTATTCACCCCCCCCCCTCTAGGCGACATCCACGATCTTTCAGTGTGTACATCAGCAAGAATTTCTCATACACATGATTGTGATGCATATACTTACCTTGTGGTCTTGAGTTTGCTTAGGATGGAATGAACCTGTGAAAATAAGGTTAGATAACACAGATGCACTTACTAGAAAGAGTAAACAGAAAGAAACCACAAGAGTACCAGGACTGGGATGACATGTAGAGAGTGAGTACTAAGTACCACATTTGATATAGACATGTCCCCAAAGGTAAAGATGTGCAATGAATTTAAAGAATTTCTTTCCCTTAGATGTCTTGCTCCCCCTGAATCTAGCATGGGATACTGGGAGAAGATAGGGAACAGAAAAACAGGGCTCAAAGAAACAAATGAACAGAGCTAATGCAAATAAGCACATATGAGCATGGCTTTCCCCCAAGAAGACATGTGGCATCTCTCCTCTTGAACACAAAGCATCTGGGATCCTTGAAGATTACTCTCTCCTTGAGTATTCTCTCCCCCTAGATATGTGATTAAGCTTTGATGTGATTGTTGGGGAACGTTGCAGATAACAAAAAATTTCCTACGGTTTCACCAAGATCCATCTATGAGTTCATCTAGCAACGAGTGATTAGATGCATCTACGTACCTTGTAGATCGCGAGCGGAAGCGTTCAAAGAACGGGGATGATGTAGTCGAACACGACGTGATCCAAATCACCGGAGATCCTAGCACCGAACGGACGGCACCTCCGCGTTCAACACACGTACGGAACAGCCACGTCTCCTCCTTCTTGATCCAGCATGGGGAGAGGAGAGGTTGAGGGAGATGGCACCAGCAGCAGCGCGATGGCGTGGTGTTGATGGAGCTGCAGTACTCCGGCAGAGCTTTGCTAAGCGCAAGGGAGGAGAAGGAGGTGTTGGAGAGGGAGAAGTAGGCAACCAAAGGTGTGGGATGAAAGCCCTCCTTCCCCCACTATATATAGGAGGGCCAAGGGGGGGCGCCGGCCCTAGGAGATCAAATCTCCTAGGGGGGGCGGCGGCCAAGGGGGGTTTCCCTCCCCCCCAAGGCACCTAGGAGGTGCCTTCCCCTCCTAGGACTCTTCCCTCTCAAACCCTAGGCGCATGGGCCTATGTTGGGGCTGGTGCCCTTGGCCCATGCAGGCCAAGGCGCACCCCCTACAGCCCATGTGGCCCCCGGGGATGGGTGGCCCCACCCGGTGGACCCCCGGGACCCTTCCGGTGGTCCCGGTACAATACCGATAACCCCGAAACTTGTCCCGATGCCCGAAACAGGACTTCCCATATATAAATCTTTACCACCGGACCATTCCGGAACTCCTCGTGACGTCCGAGATCTCATCCGGGACTCCGAACATCATTCGGGTTACTGCATATACATATCCCTACAACCCTAGCGTCACCGAACCTTAAGTGTGTAGACCCTACGGGTTCGGGAGACATGTAGACATGACCGAGATCGCTCTCTGGTCAATAACCAACAGCGGGATCTGGATACCCATTTTGGCTCCCACATGCTCCACGATGATCTCATCGGATGAACCACGATGTCGAGGATTCAAACAACCCCGTATACAATTCCCTTTGTCAATCGATATGTTACTTGCCCGAGATTCGATCGTTGGTATCCCAATACCTCGTTCAATCTTGTTACCGGCAAGTCACTTTACTCGTACCGTAATGCATGATCCCGTGACCAGACACTTGGTCACTTTGAGCTCATTATGATGATGCATTACCGAGTGGGCCCAGTGATACCTCTCCTTCATACGGAGTGACAAATCCCAGTCTCGATCCGTGTCAACCCAACAGACACTTTCGGAGATACCTGTAGTGCACGTTTATAGTCACCCAGTTACGTTGTGACGTTTGATACACCCAAAGCACTCCTACGGTATCCGGGAGTCACACGATCTCATGGTCAAAGGAAAAGATACTTGACATTAGAAAAGCTCTAGCAAACGAACTACACGATCTCACGCTATGCTTAGGATTGGGTCTTGTCCATCACATCATTATCCTAATGATGTGATCCCGTTATCAATGACATCCAATGTCCATAGCCAGGAAACCATGAATATCTATTGATCAACGAGCTAGTCAACTAGAGGCTTACTAGGGACATGTTGGTGTCTGTTATTCACACATGTATTACGATTTCCGGACAATACAACTATAGCATGAATAAAGACAATTATCATGAACAAAGAAATATAATAATAATGCTTTTATTATTGCCTCTAGGGCATATTTCCAACAGTCTCCCACTTGCACTAGAGTCAATAATCTAGTTACATTGTGATGAATCGAACACCCATGGAATTCTGGTGTTGATCATGTTTTGCTCTAGGGAGAGGTTTAGTCAACGGATCCGCTACATTCAGGTCCGTATGTACGTTACAAATCTCTATGTCTCCATCTTGAACATTTTCACGAATGGAGTTGAAGCGACGCTTGATGTGCCTTGTCTTCTTGTGAAACCTGGGCTCCTTGGCAAGTGCAATAGCTCCAGTGTTGTCACAGAAGAGCTTGATCGGCCCCGACGCATTGGGTATGACTCCTAGGTCAGTGATGAACTCCTTCACCCAAATTGCTTCATGTGCTGCCTCCGAGGCTGCCATGTACTCCGCTTCACATGTAGATCCCGCCACGACGCTCTGCTTGCAACTGCACCAGCTTACTGCCCCACCATTCAAAATATACACGTATCCGGTTTGTGACTTAGAGTCATCCAGATCTGTGTCGAAGCTAGCGTCGACGTAACCCTTTACGACGAGCTCTTCGTCACCTCCATAAACGAGAAACATTTCCTTAGTCCTTTTCAGGTACTTCAGGATATTCTTGACCGCTGTCCAGTGTTCCTTGTCAGGATTACTTTGGTACCTTCCTACCAAACTTACGGCAAGGTTTACATCAGGTCTGGTACATAGCATGGCATACATAATAGAACCTATGGCTGAGGCATAGGGGATGACACTCATCTCTTCTATATCTTCTGCCGTGGTCGGACATTGAGCTGAGCTCAATTTCACACCTTGCAAAACAGGCAAGAACCCTTTCTTGGACTGATCCATTTTGAACTTCTTCAAAATCTTATCAAGATATGTGCTTTGTGAAAGACCTATGAGGCGTCTCGATCTATCCCTATAGATCTTGATGCCTAATATATAAGCAGCTTCTCCAAGGTCCTTCATTGAAAAACTCTTATTCAAGTAGGCCTTAATGCTGTCCAAAAGTTCTATATCATTTCCCATCAAAAGTATGTCATCTACATATAGTATGAGAAATGCTATAGAGCTCCCACTCACTTTCTTGTAAACACAGGCTTATCCATAAGTCTGTGTAAACCCAAACGCTTTGATCATCTCATCAAAAGGAATGTTCCAACTCCGAGATGCTTGCACCAGCCCATAAATCGAGCGTTGGAGCTTGCACACCTTGTCAGCATTCTTAGGATCGACAAAACCTTCCGGCTGCATCATATACAATTCTTCCTTAAGGAAACCATTAAGGAATGCCGTTTTGACGTCCATTTGCCAAATTTCATAATCATAAAATGCGGTAATTGCTAACATGATTCGGACGGACTTCAGCTTCGCTACCGGTGAGAAAGTCTCATTGTAGTCAACCCCTTGAACTTGTCGATAACCCTTAGCGACAAGCCGAGCTTTATAGATGGTCACATTACCATCCGCGTCTGTCTTCTTCTTAAAGATCCATTTATTTTCTATGGCTCGCCGTTCAACGGGCAAGTCAGTCAAAGTCCATACTTCGTTTTCATACATGGATCCTATCTCGGATTTCATGGCTTCTAGCCATTTGTCGGAATCCGGGCCCGCCATCGCCTCTTCATAGTTCGAAGGTTCACTGTTGTCTAACAACATGATTTCCAAGACAGGGTTCCCGTACCACTCTGGTGTGGAACGTGTCCTTGTGGACCTTCGAATTTCAGTAGGAGCTTGATCAGAAGTATCTTGATCATCATCATTAACTTCCTCTCTAGTCGGTGCAGGCACCTCACGAACATTTTATTAAGTTTCGCCATTTTCCGGTTCAAGAGGTAATACTTCATCAAGCTCTACTTTCCTCCCACTTTCTTCTCTCGAGAGAAACTCTTTCTCCAGAAAGGACCCATTCTTGGCAACAAAGATCTTGCCTTCGGATCTGAGATAGAAGATATACCCAATAGTTTCTTTAGGGTATCCTATGAAGATGCATTTTTCTGATTTGGGTTCGAGCTTTTCAGGTTGAAGTTTCCTAACATAAGCATCGCATCCCCAAACTTTTAGAAACGACAGCTTAGGTTTCTTCCCAGACCATAATTCATACGGTGTCGTCTCAACGGATTTCGACGGTGCCCTATTTAAAGTGAATGCTGCAGTCTCTAAAGCATAGCCCCAAAAAGATAGTGGTAAATCGGCAAGAGACATCATAGATCGCACCATATCTAATAGAGTGCGATTACGACGTTCGGACACACCATTACGCTGAGGTGTTCCAGGCGGCGTGAGTTGTGAAACTATTCCACATTTTCTTAAGTGTGTACCAAACTCGTGACTCAAGTATTCTCCTCCTCGATCTGATCGTAGGAACTTGATTTTCCTGTCACGTTGATTCTCAACTTCACTCTGAAATTCCTTGAACTTTTCAAAGGTCTCAGACTTGTGTTTCATTAAGTAGACATACCCATATCTACTCAAGTCATCATTGAGGGTGAGAACATAACGATAGCCACCGCGAGCCTCAACACTCATTGGACCGCACACATCAGTATGTATGATTTCCAATAAGTTGGTTGCTCGCTCCATTGTTCCTGAGAACGGAGTCTTGGTCATCTTACCCATGAGGCATGGTTCGCACGTGTCAAATGATTCATAATCAAGAGACTCTAAAAGTCCATCAGCATGGAGCTTCTTCATGCGTTTGACACATATGTGACCAAAGCGGCAGTGCCACAAGTATGTGGGACTATCACTATTAATCTTACATGTTTTGGTACTTACACTATGAATATGTGTAGCATTACGCTCGAGATTCATAAAGAATAAACCATTCACCATCGGAGCATGATCATAAAACATATCTCTCATATAAATAGAACAACCATTATTCTCGGATTTAAATGAGTAGCCATCTCGAATTAAACGAGATCCTGATACAATGTTCATGCTCAAACTTGGCACTAAATAACAATTATTGAGGTTCAAAACTAATCCCGTAGGTAAATGTAGAGGTAGCGTGCCGACGGCGATCACATCGACCTTGGAACCATTCCCGACGCGCATCGTCACCTCGTCCTTCGCCAGTCTCCGTTTATTCCGCAGCTCCTGTTGTGTGTTACAAATATGAGCAACGGCACCGGTATCAAATACCCAGGAGTCACTACGATTACTGGTAAGGTACACATCAATTACATGTATATCAAATATACCTTTGGTTTTGCCGGCCTTCTTGTCCGCTAAGTATTTGGGGCAGTTCCGCTTCCAGTGACCACTTTCCTTGCAATAAAAGCACTCAGTCTCGGGCTTGGGTCCATTCTTTGGCTTCTTCCCGGCAGCTTGCTTGCTGGGCGCGGCAACTACCTTGCCGTCCTTCTTGAAGTTCTTTTTACCCTTGCCCTTCTTGAACTTAGTGGTTTTATTGACCATCAACACTTGATGTTCCTTCTTGACTTCTACCTCTGCTGATTTCAGCATAGCAAATACTTCAGGAATGGTCTTTTCCATCCCCTGCATATTAAAGTTCATCACAAAGCTCTTGTAGCTTGGTGGAAGCGACTGGAGGATTCTGTCAATGACCGCATCATCCGGGAGATTAACTCCCAGCTGAGTCAAGCGGTTATGTAACCCAGACATAGTGAGTATGTGCTCACTGACAGAACTATTTTCCTCCATCTTACAGCTGAAGAATTTGTCGGAGACTTCATATCTCTCGACCCGGGCATGAGCTTGGAAAACCATTTTCAGCTCTTCGAACATCTCATATGCTCCATGTCTCTCAAAATGCTTTTGGAGCCCCGGCTCTAGGCTGTAAAGCATGCCGCACTGAACGAGGGAGTAGTCATCGGTACGTGCTTGCCAAGCGTTCATAACGTCTTGTTCTGCAGGGAGGATAGGTGCGTCACCCAGCGGTGCTTGTAGGACATAATCTTTCTTGGCAGCTATGAGGATGATCCTTAGGTTCTGGACCCAGTCCGTGTAGTTGCTGCCATCGTCTTTCAGCTTAGTTTTCTCTAGGAATGCGTTGAAGTTGAGGACTACGTTGGCCATTTGATCTACAAGACATATTGTAAAATATTTAGACTAAGTTCATGATAATTAAGTTCATCTAATCAAATTATAATGAACTCCCACTTAGATAGACATCCCTCTTAGTCATCTAAGTGTTACACGATCCGAGTCGACTAGGCCGTGTCCGATCATCACGTGAGACGGACTAGTCATCGTCGGTGAACATTCTCATGTTGATCGTATCTTCCATACGACTCGTGTTTGACCTTTCGGTCTCCGTGTTCCGAGGCCATGTCTGTACATGCTAGGCTCGTCAAGTTAACCCTAAGTGTTTTCGCTGTGTAAAACTGTCTTACACCCGTTGTATGTGAACGTAAGAATCCATCACACCCGATCATCACGTGGTGCTTAGAAGCGACGAACTGTAGCAACGGTGCACAGTTAGGGGAGAACACTTCTTGAAATTGTTGTAAGGGATCATCTTATTTACTACCGTCGTTCTAAGTAAACAAGATGCATAAAACATAATAAACATCACATGCAATTATATAAAGTAGTGACATGATATGGCCAATATCATATAGCTCCTTTGATCTTCATCTTCGGGGCTCCATGATCATCTTGTCACCGGCATGACACCATGATCTCCATCATCATGATCTCCATCATTGTGTCTCCATGAAGTTGCTCGCCAACTATTACTTCTACTACTATGGCTAACGCGTTTAGCAATAAAGTAAAGTAATTTACGTGGCGTTTCTCAATGACACGCAGGTCATACAAAAAATAAAGATAACTCCTATGGCTCCTGCCGGTTGTCATACTCATCGACATGCAAGTCGTGATTCCTATTACAATAGCATGAACATCTCATACATCACATATAGATCATTCATCATTCATCACAACTTTGGCCATATCATATCACAAAGCACTTGCTGCAAAAACAAGTTAGACGTCCTCTAATTGTTGTTGCAAGTTTTACGTGGCTGAAGTAGGGTTCTAGCAAGAATGTTTTCTTACCTACGTGAAAGCCACAATGTGATTTGTGAACTTCTATTTACCCTTCATAAGGACCCTTTTCATCGAATCCGCTCCAACTAAAGTAGGAGAGACAGACACCCGCCAGCCACCTTATGCAACTAGTGCATGTTAGTCGGTGGAACCGGTCTCACGTAAGCGTACGTGTAAGGTTGGTCCGGGCCGCTTCATCCCACAATACCGTTGAAGCAATATAAGACTAGTAACGGCAAGAGAGTTGACAACATCTACGCCCACAACAAATTGTGTTCTACTCGTGCAAGAAGAACTACGCATAGACCTAGCTCATGATGCCACTGTTGGGGAACGTTGCAGAAAACAAAAATTTTCCTACGGTTTCACCAAGATCCATCTATGAGTTCATCTAGCAACAAGTGATTAGATGCATCTACGTACCTTGTAGATCGCGAGCGGAAGCATTCAAAGAACGGGGATGATGTAGTCGAACATGACGTGATCCAAATCACCGGAGATCCTAGCACCGAACGGACGGCACCTCCGCGTTCAACACACGTACGGAACAGCCACGTCTCCTCCTTCTTGATCCAGCAAGGGGAGAGGAGAGGTTGAGGGAGATGGCACCAGCAGCAGCACGACGGCGTGGTGTTGATGGAGCTGCAGTACTCCGGCAGAGCTTCGCTAAGCACAAGGGAGGAGGAGGAGGTGTTGGAGAGGGAGAAGTAGGCAACCAAAGGCGTGGGATGAAAGCCCTCCTTCCCCCACTATATATAGGAGGGCCAAGGGGGGGCGCCGGCCCTAGGAGATCAAATCTCCTAGGGGGGCGGCGGCCAAGGGGGGTTTCCCTCCCCCCAAGGCACCTAGGAGGTGCCTTCCCCTCCTAGGACTCTTCCCTCTCAAACCCTAGGCGCATGGGCCTATGTTGGGGCTGGTGCCCTTGGCCCATGCAGGCCAAGGCGCACCCCCTACAGCCCATGTGGCCCCCGGGGATGGGTGGCCCCACCCGGTGGACCCCCGGGACCCTTCCGGTGGTCCCGGTACAATACCGATAACCCCGAAACTTGTCCCGATGCCCGAAACAGGACTTCCCATATATAAATCTTTACCTCCGGACCATTCTGGAACTCCTCGTGACGTCCGGGATCTCATCCGGGACTCCGAACAACATTCGGGTTACTGCATATACATATCCCTACAACCCTAGCGTCACCGAACCTTAAGTGTGTAGACCCTACGGGTTCGGGAGACATGTAGACATGACCGAGATCGCTCTCCAGTCAATAACCAACAGCGGGATCTGGATACCCATGTTGGCTCCCACATGCTCCACGATGATCTCATCGGATGAACCACGATGTCGAGGATTCAAACAACCCCGTATACAATTCCCTTTGTCAATCGATATATTACTTGCCCGAGATTCGATCGTTGGTATCCCAATACCTCGTTCAATCTCGTTACCGGCAAGTCACTTTACTCGTACCGTAATGCATGATCCCGTGACCAGACACTTGGTCACTTTGAGCTCATTATGATGATGCATTACCGAGTGGGCCCAATGATACCTCTCCGTCATACGGAGTGACAAATCCCAGTCTCGATCCGTGTCAACCCAACAGACACTTTCAGAGATATCTGTAGTGCACCTTTATAGTCACCCAGTTATGTTGTGACGTTTGATAGACCCAAAGCACTCCTACGCTATCCGGGAGTTACACGATCTCATGGTCAAAGGAAAAGATACTTGACATTAGAAAAGCTCTAGCAAACGAACTACACGATCTCACGCTATGCTTAGGATTGGGTCTTGTCCATCACATCATTATCCTAATGATGTGATCCCGTTATCAATGACATCCAATGTCCATAGCCAGGAAACCATGACTATCTATTGATCAACGAGCTAGTCAACTAGAGGCTTACTAGGGACATGTTGGTGTCTGTTATTCACACATGTATTACGATTTCCGGACAATACAATTATAGCATGAATAAAGACAATTATCATGAACAAAGAAATATAATAATAATGCTTTTATTATTGCCTCTAGGGCATATTTCCAACAGTGATCTCTCTCTCCCCCTTTGACATCAATTTCCAAGAATGGCGTTCTGTAATTTGTCGTGAATGGGTTTGGTCCTTGAGTCACAGCACAAAGCACTAAGGTAAATGTGATGCTTGTAGAGGACAAGATTCATTGAATGGAGTTGGATCAAAAAGAATGCGGAAACAAGTGGCAAGCTGTCTTTCCTGTAGTGAAATCGGTGGCGCCGATTTCTTTGTTTTGGTTGTACCGAAAGGATTCGGTTGGACCGAAAGCATCGAACTAGTGAGACCGAGTTCATCGCAGAGAAAACACTTGTCACCTCAGCTCACTAGACAAGTAAGATCTCACAAGGATTTGCAAGGAATTAACTGAAAGATTTGCAATGAATTGGATGCAGGGAATACTGAACAAAATAGAAAAGAAAAGAAATCTAGATGAAGTTTTTTTTGAAAGGTGAAACAAATATGCATGAGATAAATGCAAGAGCACGGAAAAGAACACAGGAAAACCTCATCTAGAGATGGTCGGCGACAAAGTCACCTATGTTAGAGTATATTGACTTAGGAGTCAAGTGAGATCACTTGATCATAGGTCATACTCATCGTTTAAGCTCAAAATGGGGTTACTATTTTTCGTTTAAGCATCTTGATGTATTCACATCTTGTCGAGTTGCTTTGACTCATGTCTTGGAGTAAAGCTTCTCTAAGATGAAATAACATACCTTGGGTGATGGTGTTGATCGTGATCATGTAGTTGAACTTGTGTGGGTATCTCATCAAGAGTTGGGAGCACCACTTGGAAGTTGAGTTCATCTACCTACATGGTTAGTTTTTGCAAGGAAGAGCACTTGTGTATCCAAAATGAAAATCATGAAACTCAACATAGAATTTGTCAAAGGATATGTTTGAATGGTTCCATGCTTCCTTGTCTTCAACTACCGTTGTGTAGAGACTTGGTGATGTAGAGATTGGTCAAGATATGAATGAGTTGTAATCTCATAGATTTAGATTCATCCAAGTACCTACAAGGGTTAGATAACATGCAAGGTGCAAATGTACCCAAGACATAAGATAGTCTTCATAAGAGAAATATCAAGGGTTAGTCATAGGCTCATGCCTTGCATGTATCCAAAATGGAGTTCCTACTCAAAGTTTGAAGCATCAATGATGTTCAATTCACCTCTTAACCTGCAAAACACTTTCTCATCAAGTGGTTTAGTGAATATATCCGCTAATTGCTTTTCGGTGCGAACATGCTTAAGATTAATGTCCCCTTTGGCAACATGATCTCGAATGAAATGATGACGAACTTCAATATGCTTAGTTAGAGAGTGTTGCACGAGATTGTGAGCAATCTTGATAGCTCTTTCATTGTCACAAAGTAATGGAACATGTTTCACATATATACCATATCTTTAAGAGTTTGGGTCATCCAAAGTAATTGAGCACAACATGAACCAGCGGCAATGTATTCTGCTTCGGCGGTGGATAAGGATACCGAGTTTTGTTTCTTGGAAGACCAAGATACAAGCGATCTACCAAGAAATTGACAAGTACCCGAAGTGAACTTTCTATCAACCTTGTCACCAGCATAGTCCGAGTCAGAGTAGCCAACAAGATTGAAAGAGGCCCTCTTTGGATACCAAATGACAAAATTTGGTGTATGGATTAAGTATCTCACTATCCTTTTCACAGCCTTAAGATGACATTCTTTAGGAGCAGCCTGATATCGTGCACACATGCACACACTTAGCATGATATCGGGACATGAAGCACATAGATATAACAATGAACCAATCATAGAGCGATAAACCTTTTCATCAACCGGTTCACCATCTTTGGTCAAATCAAGATGTCCACTAGTAGGCATGGGTGTAGTCATACCTTTGCATTATTGCATATTGAACTTCTTGAATAAGTCCTTGGTGTACTTTGTTTGAGAGACAAAGGTACCTTCCTTAGTTTGCTTGATTTGCAAACCAAGAAAGAATTTGAGTTCACTCATCATAGACATCTCAAACTTCTCCGACATTAGCTTTCCAAATTTTTCACTAAAATGAGGGTTAGTAGAACCAAATATAATATCATCAACATAGATTTGGCATACAAATAGTTCTCCATTGACCCTTTTAGTAAAAAGAGTAGAATCAATTTTCCCAATTTCAAAGCCTTTTTCAATAAGGAACTTGGTCAAGCATTTATACCACGCTCTAGGAGCTTGTTTAAGACCATAAAGAGCTTTGTGCAGTTTGTAAACATGATCTGGTTTCTTAGGATTAACAAAGCTGGGAGGTTGCTTAACATAAACTTCCTCCTCTATTTCACCATTTAGAAAAACACTTTTAATGTCCATTTGGTACAAGGTGATATCATGGTGATTAGCATAGGCAAGTAAGATGCGAATGGACTCAAGTCTAGCAACGGGAGCATAAGTCTCACCATAGTCCATACATTCGACTTGTGTGTAGCCTTGGGCGACGAGACGTGCTTTGTTGCAAACTACTTGTCCATCTTCATCTTGCTTGTTGCGAAACACCCATTTGGTACCGATGATGTTGTGGTTGTTGTTGGGCTTCTCAACCAATGTCCAAACTTGATTTCTCTCAAAGTTGTGTATCTCTTCATGCATGGCGTTTATCCAATCCGGATCTTCCAATGCTTCTTCAACCTTCATAGGTTCAATGCTAGATATGAATGAATAGTGTTCACAAAAGTTAGCTAAACGAGTTTTAGAGCGAGTGATTATCCCGGTTTGGATATCATTGTAGATTTGCTCGACGGGATGATCTTTAGCAATTCTTGCTCGAACTCGTGAGAGCTTTTGCTTGGGTCTTGGTTGAACAACTTCTTCATCTTGTTCTTCCTCTTGGCCTTCTTCATTGTTGACGTTGTCGTTCTCTTGTCGTGGTGGTGAAGGAGGTTGTTGACGTTCGTCTTGGTGCACTTCCTCGTTTTCTTCATCTTGGTGTGTCCCACTTGTGGATGCTTCCATATCAACTCTTGGTTCACCTTGTCGTGAGGTAGAAGCTTCCACTTGGATGGACGAGGTACTCTCCTTCACCTCCGTTGGACGAATCTTGCCAATAGACAAGTCTTGGATTGCTTCCGAGGGGTCTTTGTCTCCTACATCAATTGGCAATTGCTCTACTTGCGAGCCGTTAGATTCATCAAACTTCACATCTACCGTTTCTTCAACCTTTCGGGTGAAATTGTTGTAGACACGGTATGTGCGAGAGTTTGAGCCATAACCAAGTAGGAAACCTTCATGAGACTTAGGAGCAAATTTAGAACGACGATGCTTATCAAGAATGTGGCACTTTGAGCCGAACACTCGAAAGTATCCAACTTGGGGTTTGTTACTGGTGAGAAGCTTGTATGCCGTCTTGCCGAGTAGCTTGTGAAGATACAAGCGATTTGTTGCATGACAAGCTGTCTCAACCGCTTCCGCCCAAAAGTGCTTCGATGTCTTGTACTCATCAAGCATCATTCTCGCCATTTCGATGAGCGTCCGGTTCTTCCTCTCAACAACTCCATTTTGTTGAGGTGTGTACGTAGCTGAGAAGTCGTGTGAAATACCTTCTTCGTCAAGAAAGGTATCCACATTTGCGTTCTTGAACTCTGTTCTGTTGTCGCTGCGAACCTTCTTGATCTTCACTTCAAATTGATTTTGGGCCTTCCTAGCGAAGTTTTTGAAGATCTTTTGAACCTGCAATTTATCATTGAGAAAGAACACCCACGTAAATCTTGAAAAGTCATCAACTATAACTAGTCCAAAAGAATTTCCACCGAGACTTTTGTAGGCGTTGGGACCAAAAAGATCCATGTGAAGTAGCTCGAGTGGCCTCCTTGTGGTCATGATGTTTTTCATGGGATGCCTTCCTCCGACCTGTTTACCTGCCTGACAAGCACTGCAAAGTCTATCCTTATCAAATATGACATCGTTAATGCCAAGGATATGATTTGCTTTAATAAGCTTGTCAAGGTTTCACATGCCAACATGACCTAATCGTTTATGCCATAACCAACCTTTAGAGGATTTAGCAATAAAGCAAGTTCTAGGTTGAGCCTTTTTAGTGAAATAAAAAATGTATAGATCACCTCTACGTACATCGATAAAGACCATTTTATGATTATCTCTACGAAACACTTGGCAATCTACTTCAGTAAATAGGACATTGAAACTGAAATCAGCAAGTCTAGATACTGAAAGTAAGTTGTAGCCAAGAGATTCAATGAGCATGACATTTTGTATGGGGCTATCATGTGATATGGCCACCTTACCAAGGCCAACCACCTTACCCTTTGAGTTATCACTGAACGTGACATACTTTTGAGGACTATCGTTTTCAGCAAGCTCACGAAACATATCTTTATCTCCGGTCATGTGATCGGTACATCCACTATCAAGAACCCATTCCTTTCCTCCTGCCATATATCCCTGAAGATTTGCCATAAGACCAAAGTGTCTCATTGCATCATCAAGATCAAAGTCACTATCATCATCCTCGTCATAGTATCCATGTTCAACATCGTCATGTGGTGGATCAAATCCTAGAGAGGGTGATTCGTTAGAGTGAGTTGGACAATGATCTTGTTTATGAATTTTAATAGCTTCGGAAATAATATCACTAATAATTCCAACATCTCCTTTGGCACGCATAAGGTTTGTAAGCTCAAATAGACAATCACCAAACATAGGATCACTGGAATTCATCTTACTCAAGGCAATAGAATTATGGAGAATTTCATCTAGATTTTTCAAGGAATAATTTGGAAAAAGTTCCTCAAGAAATTTCCATATGGTGTAGGCACACTTAAGAGTAGGCAAACATCCAATCAGGTTTCTAGGCAAGCCTCTAGTGATAAGTTCAACAGTTCTAAGATTGTGAATCATGTCAATTGACTCATCAAGGGTAGGATGCATAGGATCAACATGAGGTGCACAAGGGCTAGCAATGTACTTGTTCAAAGGATATTGATTGAAAATCACAAGCATCTTCCACTCATGAAAGTACTCTCCATCAAGAATAGGCACTCTATGTCTAAGACTTCCAATTGTAGACTTATCCATCTTCCTCCAATGGTGTTTAAACCAAAGCAATGGAGACCAAAGCTTTGATACCAATTGAAAGGATCGAGAAGAGGTGTCTAGAGGGGGGGTGATTAGACACTAAGTACCAAAAGTTACCGTTTTTAACTTCTTTAAGTTGGAGTGGAGTTTAGGCACATGTTTAACACTCACAATACATATCAAGCAAGCATGCAAAGAGTATATGAGCAGCGTAAAGTAAAGCATGCAACTTGCGAGAATGTAAAGGGATGGGTGTTGGAAATATGCCCTAGAGGCAATAATAAATTGATTATTATTATATTTCCTTGTTCATGATAATTGTTTATTATCCATGCTAGAATTGTATTGATAGGAAACTCAGATACATGTGTGGATACATAGACAACACCATGTCCCTAGTAAGCCTCTAGTTGACTAGCTCGTTGATCAATAGATGGTTACGGTTTCCTGACCATGGACATTGGATGTCGTTGATAACGGGATCACATCATTAGGAGAATGATGTGATGGACAAGACCCAATCCTAAGCCTAGCACAAGATCATGTAGTTCGTATGCTAAAGCTTTTCTAATGTCAAGTATCATTTCCTTAGACCATGAGATTGTGCAACTCCCGGATACCGTAGGAGTGCTTTGGGTGTGCCAAACATCACAACGTAACTGGGTGGCTATAAAGGTACACTACGGGTATCTCTGAAAGTGTCTGTTGGGTTGGCATGAATCGAGATTGGGATTTTGTCACTCCATGTAAACGGAGAGGTATCTCTGGGCCCACTCGGTGGGACATCATCATAATGTGCACAATGTGACCAAGGGGTTGATCACGGGATGATGTGTTACGGAACGAGTAAAGAGACTTGCCGGTAACGAGATTGAACAAGGTATCGGTATACCGACGATCGAATCTCGGGCAAGTACCATACCGCTAGACAAAGGGAATTGTATACGGGATTGATTGAGTCCTTGACATCGTGGTTCATCCGATGAGATCATCGTGGAACATGTGGGAGCCAACATGGGTATCCAGATCCCGCTGTTGGTTATTGACCGGAGAACGTCTCGGTCATGTCTGCATGTCTCCCGAACCCGTAGGGTCTACACACTTAAGGTTCGATGACGCTAGGGTTATAAAGGAAGCTTGTATGTGGTTACCGAATGTTGTTCGGAGTCCCGGATGAGATCCCGGACGTCACGAGGAGTTCCGGAATGGTCCGGAGGTAAAGATTTATATATAGGAAGTCCTGTTTCGGCCATCGGGACAAGTTTTGGGGTCATCGGTATTGTACCGGGACCACCGGAAGGGTCCCGGGGGCCCACCGGGTGGGGCCACCTGCCCCGGGGGGCCACATGGGCTGTAGGGGGTGCGCCTTGGCCTACATGGGCCAAGGGCACCAGCCCCTAGAGGCCCATGCGCCAAGATAAAGGAAAAAGGGGAGAGTCCTAAAGGGGGAAGGCACCTCCGAGGTGCCTTGGGGAGGATGGACTCCTCCCCCCTCCTTAGCCGCACCCCTTTCTTGGAGTAGGGGGCAAGGCTGCGCCTCCCCCTTCTCCCCTGCCCCTATATATAGTGGAGGGGAGGGAGGGCATCCATACCTGAGCCCTTGGCGCCTCCCTCCCTCCCGTGACACCTCCTCCTCTCCCGTAGGTGCTTAGCGAAGCCCTGCTGGATTGCCACACTCCTCCATCACCACCACGCCGTTGTGCTGCTGCTGGATGGAGTCTTCCTCAACCTCTCCCTCTCTCCTTGCTGGATCAAGGCGTGGGAGACGTCACCGGGCTGTACGTGTGTTGAACGCGGAGGTGCCGTCCGTTCGGCACTAGGATCATCGGTGATCTGAATCACGACGAGTACGACTCCATCAACCCCGTTCACTTGAACTCTTCCGCTTAGCGATCTACAAGGGTATGTAGATGCACTCTCCTTTCTACTCGTTGCTGGTCTCTCCATAGATAGATCTTGGTGATACGTAGGAAAATTTTGAATTTCTGCTACGTTCCCCAACAGTGGTATCAGAGCCAGGTTTATTGCGTAGATTCTTTGCACAAGTAGAACACAAAGTAGTTGTGGGCGTCGATATTGTTCAATATGCTTGCCGTTACCAGTCTTATCTTGATTCGGCGGCATCGTGGGATGAAGCGGCCCGGACCAACCTTACACGTACGCTTACGTGAGACCGGTTCCACCGACAAACATGCACTAGTTGCATAAGGTGGCTGGCGGGTGTCTGTCTCTCCCACTTTAGTCGGATCGGATTCAATGAAAAGGGTCCTTATGAAGGGTAAATAGCAATTGGCATATCACGTTGTGGTTCATGCGTAGGTAAGAAACGTTCTTGCTAGAAACCCATAGCAGCCACGTAAAACATGCAAACAACAATTAGAGGACGTCTAACTTGTTTTTGCAGGGTATGCTATGTGATGTGATATGGCCAAAAAGGATGTGATGAATGATATATGTGATGTATGAGATTTATCATGTTCTTGTAATAGGAATCACGACTTGCATGTCGATGAGTATGACAACCGGCAGGAGCCATAGGAGTTGTCTTTATTTATTTGTGACCTGTGTGTCAACTTAAACGTCATGTAATTACTTTACTTTATTGCTAACCGTTAGCCATAGTAGTAGAAGTAATAGTTGGCGAGGCAACTTCATGAAGACACGATGATGGAGATCATGATGATGGAGATCATGGTGTCATGCCGGTGACGATGATGATCATGGAGCCCCGAAGATGGAGATCAAAAGGAGCAAAGTGATGATGGCCATATCATGTCACTATTTGATTGCATGTGATGTTTATCATGTTTATACATCTTATTTGCTTAGAACGACGGTAGTAAATAAGATGATCCCTTACAACAATTTCAAGAAGTGTTCTCCCCTAACTGTGCACCGTTGCGACAGTTCGCTGTTTCAAAACATCACGTGATGATCGGGTGTTTTATTCAGACGTTCAAATACAACGGGTGTTGACGAGCCTAGCATGTACAGACATGGCCTCGGAACACATGCAAAACACTTAGGGTTAACTTGACGAGCCTAGCATGTACAGACATGGCCTCGGAACACGGAGACCGAAAGGTCGAACATGAGTCGTATAGAAGATACGATCAACATGAAGATGTTCCCCGATGATGACTAGTCCGTCTCACGTGATGATCGGACACGGCCTAGTTTGACTCGGATCATGTAATCACTTAGATGACTAGAGGGATGTCTATCTGAGTGGGAGTTCATAAGATGAACTTAATTATGCTGAACATAGTCAAAAGGATTTTGCAAATTATGTCGTAGCTCACGCTATAGTTCTACTGTTTAGATATGTTCCTAGAGAAAAACTAGTTGAAAGTTGATAGTAGCAATTATGCGGACTAGGTCCGTAAACTGAGGATTGTCCTCATTGCTTCATAGAAGGCTTATGTCCTTAATGCACCGCTCAGTGTGCTGAACCTCGAACGTTGTCTGTGGTTGTTGCGAACATCTGACATACACGTTTTGATAACTACGTGATAGTTCAGTTAAACGGTTTAGAGTTGAGGCACCAAAGACGTTTTTGAAACATCGCGAAACATATGAGATGTTTTGAGGGCTAAAATTGGGATTTCAGGCTCGTGCCTATGTCAAGAGGTATAAGACCTCCGATGACTTTCTTAACCTGCAAACTAAGGAGAAAAGCTCAATTGTTGAGCTTGTGCTCAGATTGTCTGAGTACAACAATCATTTGAATCGAGTGGGAGTTGATCTTCCAGATAAGACAGTGATGGTTCTCCAAAGTCATTGCCACCAAGCTGTTAGAGCTTCGTGATGAACTATAACATATCAGGGATAGATATGATGATCCTTGAGGTATTTGCGATGTTTGACACCGCGAAAGTAGAAATCAAGAAGGAGCATCAATTGTTGATGGTTGGTGAAACCACTAGTTTCAAGAAGGGCAAGGGCAAGAAGGGATACTTCATGAAACGGCAAAATCAGCTGCTGCTCTAGTGAAGAAACCCAAGGTAAAACCCAAACCCGAGACTAAGTGCTTCTGTAATAAGGGGAACAACCACTAGAGCAGCATTACCCTAGATACTTGGTAGATGAGAAGGCTGGCAAGGTCGATAGAAGTATATTGGATATACATTATGTTAATGTGTACTTTACTAGTACTCCTAGTAGCACCAGGGTATTAGATACCGGTTCGGTTGCTAAGTGTTAGTAACTCGAAATAAAAGCTACGGAATAAAACGGAGACTAGCTAAAGGTGAGCTGATGATATGTGTTGGAAGTGTTTCCAAGTTTGATGTGATCTAACATCGCACGCTCCCTCTACTATCAAGATTAGTATTAAACCTGAATAAGTGCTCTTGCACCTAAAATGAATGGTTTATTAAATCTCGATCGTAGTGATACACATGTTCATGCCAAAAGATAGTAATGATAGTACCACCTACTTGTGGCACTGCCACGTAAGTCATATCGGTATAAAACGCATGAAGAAGCTCCATATTGATGGATCTTTGGGCTCACTCATTTTTGAAAAGTTTGAGACATGCGAACCATGTCTATTGGTGTATATGCATGAAGAAACTCCATGCAAATGGACCGTTTTGACTCACTTGATTTTGAATCACTTGGGACATGCAAATCATACCACATGGGCAAGATGACTGAAAAGCCTCGTTTTCAGTAAGATGGAACAAGATAGCAACTTGTTGGAAGTAACACATTTTGATGTGTGCGGTCCAATGAGTGCTGAGGCATGCAGTGAATATCGTTATGTTCTTTCTTCACAGATGATTCGAGTAGATGTTGAGTATATTTACTTGATGAATCACGAGTCTGAATTATTGAAAGGTTCAAGTAATTTCAGTGTGAAGTTGAAAGATCGTCGTGACAAGAGGATAAAAGATCTATGATATGATCATAGAGATGAATATCTGAATCACGAGTTTGGCACAGAATTAAGACATTGTGGAAATAGTTTCACAACTAATACAGCCTGGAACACCATAGTGTGATGGTGTGTCCGAACATCATAACTGCACCCTATTGGATATGGTGCATACCATGATGTCTCTTATCGAGTTACCACTATCGTTCATGGGTTAGGCATTAGAGACAACCACATTCACTTTAAATAGGGCACCACATAATTTCGTTGAGACGACACCGTATGAACTATGGTTTGGAGAAACCTAAGTTGCCGTTTCTTGAAAGTTTGGGGCTGCGACGCTTATGTGAAAAGGTTTCAGGTTGATAAGCTCGAACCCAAAGCAGATAAAATGCATCTTCATAGGACACCCAAAACAGTTGGGTATACCTCCTGTCTCAGATCCGAAAGCAATAAGGGATTGTTTCTAGAATCGGGTCCTTTCTCGAGGAAAGGTTTCTCTCGAAAGAATTGAGTGGGAGGATGGTGGAGACTTGATGAGGTTATTGAACCGTCACTTCAACAAGTGTGTAGCAGGGCACAGGAAGTTGTTCCTGTGGCACCTACACCAATTGAAGTAGAAGCTTGTGATAGTGATCATAAAACTTCGGATCAAGTCACTACCAAACCTCGTGGGATGACAAGGATGCGTACTACTTCAGAGTGGTACATAATCCTGTCTTGGAAGTCATGTTGCTGGACAACAATGAACCTACGAGCTATGGAGAAGCGATGGTGGGCCCGGATTCCGATAAATGGCTCGAGGCCATAAAATCCGAGAACGGATCCATGGACTTTGGTGGACTTGCCCGATGATCGGCAAGCCATTAAGATAAATGGATCTTTAAGAAGAAGACGGACGTGGATGGTAATGTCACCATCAGTGAAGCTCGACTTGTGGCTAAGAGTTTTTCACAAGTTCAAGGAGTTGACTACGATGAGATTTTCTCATCCGTAGCGATGCTTAAAGTCCGTCGGAATCATGTTAGCATTAGCTGCATTTATGAAATCTTGCAGATAGGATGTCAAAACATTGTTTCCTCGACGATTCTTGAGGAAAGGTTGTATGTGATACAACCGGAAGGTTTTGTCTATCCTGAAATATGCTAATAAGTATGCAAAGCTCCAGCAATCCTTCTGAGGACTGGAGTGAGCATCTCGGAGTTGGAATGTATGCTTTGATGATGATCAAAGATTTTGGGTGTATACAAAGTTTATGAGAAACTTGTATTTCCAAAGAAGTGAGTGGGAGCACTATAGAATTTCTGATGAGTATATGTTGTTGACATATTAATGATCGGAAATGACGTAGAATTTCTGGAAAGCATAAAGGGTTATTTGGAAAGTATTTTTCAATGGAAAAGCCTGGATTAAGCTGCTTGAGCATTGAGCATCAAGATCTATAAGGATAGATTAAAATGCTTAATGGTACTTTCAAATGAGCACATACCTTGACATGATCTTGAAGGTGTTCAAGATGGATCAGTCAAAGAAGGAGTTCTTGCCTGAGTTGTAAGGTATGAAGTTAAGAACTTAAAGCTCGACCATGGCAGAATAGAGAGAAAGAACGAAGGTCATCCCCTATGCTTAAGACATAGGCTCTATAGTATGCTATGCTGTGTACCGCACCTGAAGTGTGCTTTACCATGAGTCAGTCAAGGGGTACAAGAGTGATCCAAGAATGGATCACAGGACAGCGGTCAAAGTTATCCTTAGTAACTAGTGGACTAAGGAATTTTCTCAATTATGGAGGTGGTAAAAGAGTTCGTCGTAAAGGGTTACGTCGATGCAAGCTTAACACCTATCCGGATAGCTCTGAGTAGAGATACCGGATACGTATAATGGAGCAACAATTTAGAATAGCTCCAAGTAGAACAGTTATTTGGAATAGCTCCAAATAGAACGTGGTAGCTGCATCTAGGAGATGACATAGAGATTTGTAAAGCGCACACGGATCTGAAAGGTTCAGACCCGTTGACTATAACCTCTCTCACAAGCATAACATGATCAAACCCAGAACTCATCGAGTGTTAATCACATGGTAAATGTGAACTAGATTATTGACTCTAGTAAACTCTTTGGGTGTTAGTCACATGGGGATGTGACCTTGAGTGTTAATCACATATCGATGTGAACTAGATTATTGACTCTAGTGCAAGTGGGAGACTGTTGGAAATATGCCCTAGAGGCAATAATAAATTGATTATTATTATATTTCCTTGTTCATGATAATTGTTTATTATCCATGCTAGAATTGTATTGATAGGAAACTCAGATACATGTGTGGATACATAGACAACACCATGTCCCTAGTAAGCCTCTAGTTGACTAGCTCGTTGATCAATAGATGGTTACGGTTTCCTGACCATGGACATTGGATGTCGTTGATAACGGGATCACATCATTAGGAGAATGATGTGATGGACAAGACCCAATCCTAAGCCTAGCACAAGATCATGTAGTTCGTATGCTAAAGCTTTTCTAATGTCAAGTATCATTTCCTTAGACCATGAGATTGTGCAACTCCCGGATACCGTAGGAGTGCTTTGGGTGTGCCAAACGTCACAACGTAACTGGGTGGCTATAAAGGTACACTACGGGTATCTCTGAAAGTGTCTATTGGGTTGGCACGAATCGAGATTGGGATTTTGTCACTCCGTGTAAACGGAGAGGTATCTCTGGGCCCACTCGGTGGGACATCATCATAATGTGCACAATGTGACCAAGGGGTTGATCACGGGATGATGTGTTACGGAACGAGTAAAGAGACTTGCCGGTAATGAGATTGAATAAGGTATCGGTATACCGACGATCGAATCTTGGGCAAGTACCATACCGCTAGACAAAGGGAATTGTATACGGGATTGATTGAGTCCTTGACATCGTGATTCATCCGATGAGATCATCGTGGAACATGTGGGAGCCAACATGGGTATCCAGATCCCGCTGTTGGTTATTGACCGGAGAACGTCTCGGTCATGTCTGCATGTCTCCCGAACCCGTAGGGTCTACACACTTAAGGTTCGATGACGCTAGGGTTATAAAGGAAGCTTGTATGTGGTTACCGAATGTTGTTCGGAGTCCCGGATGAGATCCCGGACGTCACGAGGAGTTCCGGAATGGTCCGGAGGTAAAGATTTATATATAGGAAGTCCTGTTTCGGCCATCGGGACAAGTTTCGGGGTCATCGGTATTGTACCGGGACCACCGGAAGGGTCCCGGGGGCCCACTGGGTGGGGCCACCTGCCCCGGGGGGCCACATGGGCTGTAGGGGGTGCGCCTTGGCCTACATGGGCCAAGGGCACCAGCCCCTAGAGGCCCATGCGCCAAGATAAAGGAAAAAGGGGAGAGTCCTAAAGGGGGAAGGCACCTCCGAGGTGCCTTGGGGAGGATGGACTCCTCCCCCCTCCTTAGCCGCACCCCTTTCTTGGAGTAGGGGGCAAGGCTGCGCCTCCCCCTTCTCCCCTGCCCCTATATATAGTGGAGGGGAGGGAGGGCATCCATACCTGAGCCCTTGGCGCCTCCCTCCCTCCCGTGACACCTCCTCCTCTCCCGTAGGTGCTTAGCGAAGCCCTGCTGGATTGCCACACTCCTCCATCACCACCACGCCGTTGTGCTGCTGCTGGATGGAGTCTTCCGCAACCTCTCCCTCTCTCCTTGCTGGATCAAGGCGTGGGAGACGTCACCGGGCTGTACGTGTGTTGAACGCGGAGGTGCCGTCCGTTCGGCACTAGGATCATCGGTGATCTGAATCACGACGAGTACGACTCCATCAACCCCGTTCACTTGAATGCTTCTGCTTAGCGATCTACAAGGGTATGTAGATGCACTCTCCTTTCTACTCGTTGCTGGTCTCTCCATAGATAGATCTTGGTGATACGTAGGAAAATTTTGAATTTCTGCTACGTTCCCCAACAATGGGATTGGAGGATTCAAACGCAATTGGAGACACGGATGTTTTTGTCGTGGTTCCGATAGGTGGTGCTATCATACATCCACGTTGATGGAGACTTCAAACCACAAAGGGTAATGGTTGCGCGGGTCCACGGAGGGCTCCACCCACGAAGGGTCCACGAAGAAGCAACCTAGTCTATCCCACCATGGTCGTCGCCCACGAAGGACTTGCCTCACTAGCGGTAGATCTTCACGAAGTAGGCGATCTCCTTGCCCTTACAAACTCCTTGGTTCAACTCCACAATCTTGTCGGAGGCTCCCAAGTGACACCTAGCCAATCTAGGAGACACCACTCTCCAAGAAGTAACAAATGGTGTGTTGATGATGAACTCCTTGCTCTTGTGCTTCAAATGATAGTCTCCCCAACACTCAACTCTCTCACACAGGATTTGGATTTGGTGAAAAGAAGATTTGAGTGGAAAGCAACTTGAGGAAGGCTAGAGATCAAGATTCATATGGTAGGAATGGAATATCTTGGCCTCAACACATGAGTAGGTGGTTCTCTCTCAGAAAATGTATGCTGGAAGTGTCAGTTCGTTCTGACGGCTCTCTCCACGAATGAAGAGTGGGTGGAGGGGTATATATACCCTCCACAAAAAATCTAACCGTTACACACAACTTGCCAATCTCGGTGGGACCGAATTGAGAAACTCGGTCGAACTGATTTAGCAAATTTAGCAACCGTTAGGATTTTCGGTGGGACCGACATGCAACTCGGTAGGACCGATATGGTTAGGGTTAGGGCATAACATAATCTCCGTGAGACCGATTACACAAACTCGGTGGGACCGATCTTGGTAACAAGCTAACCAGAGAGTTGGTTAGGCAAACTCGGTGAGACCGATTACACAAACTCGGTGGGACCGATTTTGGTAATAAGCTAACCAGAGAGTTTGCATTGTAATCTCGGTAGTACCGATTACTCAAATTCGGTGAGACCGATTTTGGTAATGGACATACACAGAGAGATTACAATCCCATATTGGTGAGACCGAGATCCCCATCGGTGAAACCGATTTGCCTAGGGTTTGTGGCAGTGGCTAAGACATCTGAACTCGGTGGCGTCGGATAGAAAGAATAGGTAGGGCCGAGTTAGACTTTTGGTTTAGGACATATGTGGATGTGAGAAAGTAGTTGGGGGCTTTGGAGCATATCACTAAGCACTTTGAGCAAGTAAGCCATTAAGCAACACCTCATCCCCTCTTGATAGTATTGGCTTTTCCTATAAACTCAATGTGATCTTGGATCACTAAAATATAAAATGTAGAGTCTTGTGCTTGAAGCTTGAGCCAATCCTTTGTCCTTAGCATCTTGAAGGGTTTCCACAGCCTTTAGTCCATGCCACTTCATTTGTTGAACTCATCTGAAACATACTAGGTAAAAGTGTTAGTCCAACAAGAGATATGTTGACATTAATTACCAAAATCACCCAGGGAGCACTTGTGCTTTCAACCATAGACATGTGTTGTCATTTGATGAATGGGATCACATCATTAGGAGAATGATGTGATGGACAATACCCATTTGTTAACTTAGCATTATGATCGTTCAGTTTCATTGCTACTGCTTTCTTCATGTCAAATACATATTTCTCCAACTATGAGATTATGTAACTCCCGGATACCGGAGGAATGCCTTATGTGTTATCAAACATCACAATGTAACTGGGTGATTATAAATATGCCCTATAGGTATCTCCGAAGGTATTTGTTGGGTTGGCATAGATCGAGATCAGGATTTGTCACTCTGAGTATCAGAGAGGTATCTCTGGGGCCTCTCGGCAATGCACATCATAAGAAGCCTTGCAAGCAAAGTGACTAATGAGTTTGTTGCAGGATGATGCATGACAGAATGAGTAAAGAGACTTTTCGGTAACGAGATTGAACTAGGTATGAAGATACCGACGATCGAATCTCGGGCGAGTAACATACCAATGACAAAGGGAATAATGTATGTTGTCATAACGGTTCGACCGATAAAGATCTTCGTAGAATATGTAGGAGCCAATATTAGCATCCATGTTCCGTTGTTGGTTATTGACCGGAGAGGTGTCTCGGTCATGTCTACATATTTATCGAACCCGTAGGGTCCGCATGCTTAACGTTCGATGACGATTTTTGTATTATATGAGTTATGTGATTTGGTGACCGAATGTTGTTCGGAGTCCCGGATGAGATCACGGACATGACGAGGAGTCTCGAAATGGTTGAGAGGTGAAGATTGATATATATAGGAAGATAGTATTCGGGCACCGAAAGTGTTCCGGGGTGTATCAGATACATATCGGAGTACCGGGGGGGTTACCGAAACCCCCTGGGGGACTAATGGGCCTTATGGGACATAGGAGTGGAGCACACCGGCCCACAAGGGGTGGCGCGCCCCTCCCTAAGTAAGGAGGCCGAATAGGAGAAGGAGGAGGGGGTCGGCCCCCCTTTCCTCCCTCCTCCCTCTCTTCCTTTCCCCCCTTTCGGTAAAAGGAAAGGGGGCCGAATTGGAATAGGGCCCCCAAGTAGGATTCCTCCTACTTGGGACGCCCAAGGCAGCTCCCCTCCCCCTCCCACCTATATATACATGGGGAGGGCGCCTATAACACACACCAATGTTTGTTAGCCGTGTGCGGCGCCCCCCTCCACAGCTTTTACGCCTCCGGCCATATTCTCGTAGTGCTTAGGCGAAGCCCTATGCGGATAACTTCACCATCACCGTCACCACGCCGTCGTGCTGATGGAACTCATCTACTTCCTCGACACTCTGCTGGATCAAGAGTTCGAGGGACATCATCGAGCTGAATGTGTGCAGAACTCGGAGGTGTCGTACGTTCGGTGCTTGATCGGGTGGAACGAGAAGAAGTTCGACTACATCAACCGCGTTGGCAAACGCTTCCGCTTTCGGTCTATGAGGGTATGTAGACACACTCCCCTCTCTCATTGATATGCATCTTCTAGATAGACTTGCGTGAGCATAGGAATTTTTGAAATTGCATGCTACATTTCCCAACAACTAGTCACTTGCCCCACCGTCAAGCTCCTATGGCTACATGAAAGCTATAAAGCCCAGTAGTCTGATTACCTGGTCTCTCTGGCACACTACCGCCTGCGGGTACCGAGACATCAGCTAAGGGTAATAGTGCGGAGACAAAACACCCCTCGTGATATTCGCTCGGGGGCTGAAGCCGACGACTGACAACTTTCAGAATAATAAACGTCCGCACAAGAGTCAAAATAATATCATATAAAAACGGGTCACATAATAAAGCATAAGGTCTAGTACAGAATTAATCACTCAATGATTACATCCTTGGAGCACTTGCTCTCTACAGCACGAGCACCATCCATAACTTGGGCAAAATAAAGCTCGGGGCGGCGATGCTCCTTTCCAACGGGCGAGGGACCGGTGGCCATGTCCATCGGCTTGATCTTTGGTCAATGCACCATTGTCTTTGAAAAGGCCACCCTAGCCCCCTTCAGGCAGGCAGAACGCTTCACGACATCAAGTCAGGGCGAGGCATCACGCAGCTTCTGCACCAACCCAAAGTAGTTGCTCGGAATCGGCTCCGAGGGCCACAGACGGATACAGAGATCCTTCATGGCCGGCCTGGCCATCCGATGCAGCTCCATCAGCTGCTGTATCTGGTTGATGAGGAGGGAAGGACGGTCGGGTGCCTGGAACTGCGACCAGAAGACCCTCTGCGTGGGGTCCTCTTCATGCTTGGCATAGTGCTTCGCCGCATCCGCCACACTCCTGGGAAGCTTGGCAAAAACGCCTGCGGAGCGCCAGACTAGCATCAACAAGCCAAACCTGTTGCCGCCAAAAACAGCATGCAATAAGTATGGCTTACCGTCCGCCATCTGCCTCAATTGGCGAAGCTCCTCGCGGGCGCCCCACACTTCGGCCCTCGTCTCTTGGAGCTCTTTATCCATGTTGGATAGCTCGGAAGATTGCTCTTTTTGCTTCTTCTATTGGGCCTCACATTTCATGACGGCATCCTTGAGCTCCACTTGCACTTTGGCCACTCGAGCCACGTTTTTCTCACCGGCGGTCTTCACCATCTCCAGTTTGGCCACCGCCTTTCCGGCAGTCGCCTTTTTTTCGACCGCCTCGGCCTCATCCTTCTTAAGCACCACCTTGAAGCCCTCAACCTCTGTGGCAATAGATGTAGTTGATACATCTCCAACGTATCTATAATTTTTGATTGTTCCATGCTATTATATTACCCGTTTTGGATGTTTATGGGCTTTACTTTACACATTTATACCATTTTTGGGGCTAACCTACTAACCGGAGGCCCAGCCCGTATTGCTGTTTTTTTGCCTATTTCGGTATTTCGAAGAAAAGGAATGTCAAACGGAGTCCAAACGGAATGAAACCTTCGGGTGCGTGATTTTTGGAACGAACGTGATCCAGAGGACTTGGAGTGGAAGTCAAGCAACAACCGAGGCGGCCACGAGGGTGGAGCCCCCCCTACTGGGCGCGCCCCCTATCTCGTGGGCCCCTTGGGCGTCCACCGACCTACTTCTTCCTCCTATATATACCCACGTACCCCGAGAACATCAGAACAGACCACGAAAACCTAATTCCACCGCCGCAACCTTCTGTATCCGCGAGATACCATCTTGGAGCCTTCGTCGGTGCTCCGCCACAGGGGGAATATATCATGGAGGGCCTCTACATCATCTCCAAGGCCTCTCCGATGAGTTGTGAGTAGTTTACCACAGACCTTTGGGTCCATAGTTATTAGCTAGATGGCTTCTTTTCTCTCTTTGGATCTCAATACCATGTTCTCCTCGATCTTCTTGGAGATCTATTCGATGTAACTCTTTTTGTGGTGTGTTTGTCGAGATCCGATGAATTGTGGGTTTATGATCAAGTTTATCTATGAGAAATATTTGAATCTCCTCTGAATTCTTTTATGTGTGATTAAGTTATCTTTGCAAGTCTCTTCGAATTATCAGTTTGGTTTGGCCTACTAGATTGATCTTTCTTGCAATGGGAGAAGTGCTTAGCTTTGGGTTCAATCTTGCGGTGTCCTTTCTCAGTGACAGCAGGGGCATCAAGGCACGTATTGTATTGTTGCCATCGAGGATAAAAAGATGGGGTTTATATCATATTGCACGAGTTTATCCCTCTACATCATGTCATCTTTCTTAATGCGTTACTCTATTCTTTATGAACTTAATACTCTAGATGCAAGCTGGATAGCGGTTGATGTGTGGAGTAATAGTGGTAGATGCAGGCAAGAGTCGGTCTACTTGTCACGGACGTGATGCCTATATACATGATCATGCCTAGATAATCTCATAATTGTTCATTTTTCTATCAATTCCTCGACAGTAATTTGTTCACCCACCATAATACTTATGCTATCTTGAGAGAAGCCACCAGCGGGTCTATCTTTTATCATATAAGCTTTCAATCTACTTTTATTTGCGTCTTTACTTTTCCAATCTATATTATAAAATACCAAAAATATATTTATCTTATCATATTATCTCTATCAGATCTCACTTTCGCAAGTGGTCGTGAAGGGATTGACAACCCCTTTATTGCATTGGTTGCGAGTTCTTGTTTGTTTGTGTAGGTGCTTGGGACTTTTAAGGAGCCTCCTACTGGATTGATACCTTGGTTCTCAAAAACTGAGGGAAATACTTACGCTACTATTGCTGCATCACCCTTTCCTCTTCAAGGAAAACCAACGCAAGCTCAAGACGTAGCAGTAGTCACCAAATAATAGAGACTCAACATACAATCCGGAACATCCATATTCGGCAGTGTTCACTTTGTATTTCGACAGAGGCTTACCTTGCGCCTCATCAAGCCGTTTGTTGACAAGGTCAAGCTCTTCATCGGAGCATTTAAGCTTCCGATCCATCTCCTCCAGTGAAGTGGCATTAGCTGCCGCGGCCAAGGACAATGCCTGCAATTTCAAATCAATCAGGATATTTTAATTCCTAGCCCTACGGATATTTGATTTGAAATTATACGACCTACTCAAGTTTTTTCTAAAAAAAGCTAAAGCCATTTTTATGGAAAAAGAATATTACTTGACTTACCTCAGAGCCTATCAAGAGGCCTAGAATGGCATTGTTCCGTCCGGTATGGACAGACCGAACACCCAGCAGAACTGCACCGATTAGGGCGCGGTGTTTGTCAACTATGGCGGAGTTGTTCATCAACCCCTCCATCACGTCCAGCCAGCTTGTTGACGCCTGATTATTTGCGCTCGACGTGGGTGGTGGCGCCTCGGCTCCTCCTTCATTGGAGGGTGGGACCAGCGCACCCGAGGGCCTTCGGGGTTCTAGCGCGACTGGTCGGGAGGGTCAGGATGGTCTGGATTCCCCTCCCATGTTCACCAGGAGGGATGCATCCTCCTGGCCCTTGGCGACTGAGGCATCAGCCTCAGCCATAGTTGCGTCACCCCCCTCTTCTGTATTCAGACGGGGAGGGGTCCTTCGAGACAGCACCTCTATCGCCTCTTCAGGGACCAGGGGAGCTGCGGAGCGCAGCTTGGATCCGTTGTCTGCCAACTCGGCAGGCAGAGAGGTCCCCTCCGAAGTCTGCTCGGTAGGGAGGCCGCGCAGTGGGCTGAGATATCACACAAATCAGTTTCCACCGATAAGGGATTAGTAAAAACAAAACAGGGAATGTCGAAGTTCCTACCTTGTGGCAGGGGGCTTGACCCTGCGGTCCTTCTCCGAGATCTCTTCGGAAGTTTTGGACTCCTCATGGGAGTCCGAGCTATCGGGAAGGACCACCTTGGGCCTGTACTGCCTCTTTGGGGCCCGAGGAGATGGTTCCTCCTCGGCATCTTTGGACGCCGCCCTCTTCTTGGATTGAGAGGAGGCGCTTTCCTCCTCATCTTCGTCCTCCTCCCCGTCTTGGGAGGATGGGGCCGTTGTGTCTCCGGCCTTGGTGACCGGACGTTCCCTCAAGCGGAGACCTCCACGGTCCTCCAGCAAATCCTCCTTCTTATTCTCCTTCTTTTCTAGCGCCTTGTACGGTGCCTCGACCATTAGCTCCCCCAGCTGAGCTGATTGAGGCTCTTCAAGCAGTGGAGCCGGGCCACTGATCTTCTTGGCCTTCCCGAGCCAGCCCTGTTAAAGCAACAAAACGGGACTTAGACCGAACTCTGGACAGTATGAACACCCAAGTACACGTCGGGCAAAGGATTAATTACCTTCCTCAGAGGGTTTGCAGCGTCAAGACCGATGTTTTATTTCTCGACTGACCACCCCTTCTGAGGCTTGAACAACAGACCCCACACCTTGTTGTGGGTGGTGCCGAAGAGGTGCGGCACGATGGTCAAGTCTTTGGGTTTGTAAGTCCACATCATGCTCGCCCTCTGCTGGCAAGGTAGGAGACGACGATGGAGCATTATCTGAACTACGTTGGTCAGTTTGGCTCCGGTCTCAATTACGTTGGACAAGCGCTTCTGTAGCATCTTCACCTCATCAGCGGATCCCCAATCAAGACCTTTCTTGGTCCACGAGGTTAGCCTCGCTGGGGGTCTGGATCTAAACTTGGGGGATGCCGTCCAGGCCGCGTCCCTTGGCTCTGTTATGTAGAACCATTCTTTTTGCCACACCTTGACGGTGTCAATGGACGTGCCCTCCGGCCATTGGACTCGGGTGAGCTTGCTGATCATCGCTCCGTCACAGTCCGCCTCGGCGCCGCCAACCACCTTCGGCTTGACATTGAAAATCTTCAGCCATAGGCCGAAGTGCGACTAGACCCGCGGAAGAGCCTCACAAACAATGATGAAGGTAGACATGTGGAGGAGGAATTAGGGGCTAGATCATGGAAATCTAGCCCATAGAAGAACATCAATCCCCACACGAAGGGGTGTAGCGGGAATCCCAATCCCCGGATAAAATGAGGGAGGAATACAACCCTCTCGCCTAGCTTGGGCATGGGGATGATTTGGCCCTCTTCTAGGGCTCGATGGGTGATGTCGGCTGACCCGCTTTAGCTCCACGATGTCGTCATTGGTGACGATGGAGGTGCCCCACTTGCCATTTGTGCCAGATCCGGCCATGGCTGGGGCTGGGGAGGAGTTGAAAGGGAATCGTCGCGGAATAGAGAAGTGGGGCGCTAGAGCTCCGGAGATTGCAAGGACAACGGCGGGAGGTAGAAGAAGGAGTGAGGCATTAACTATAGCCGATTCCACCTCTTTATAAACTGCGGAGGAGCCAAGAGCCCCCTTTTTTCACGATCTGGGCTTCTCCACTTCCCGATATGCTCGCGAGGTTATGCGTGGGCGGGGGAATCGAAATCATTGATCATATCCCCTAAAAAACTTGGCACGATCTCTCCCTTGATAAGACTGCCAATGGAGGGGTGGCCTCGAGCCGCGCATCGAGAAACTCTAACTGTTCGGTGTTATGACCGGGCGCGAGTCTTCGATAAAATTTGTCAGACGTGAGCACTATTCACACTAAGAGCACTTTGGCCTTCGAGGCCAAGTAAAGTAAAATGCTCCGGATCCCGGACACCACTCAACTCCGAGCACACACACGACAGGATGAAGAACTTGCCTCACAATATGAAGACCATAGAATGTGCGGATGCTGGACACCAGCCCTGGCGTTGGAGGCTAGTTCGGGGGCTACTGAGGGAGTCCTGGACTAAGAAGTCCCCGGGTCGTCGACCTACTACATATGGGCTGGATTGTTGGGCCAATATAGGGCCAGGCCAGAGTGCGGACCCGTGACCGGGCAGGAAATCTTCGGAGTCATGGTGTGCCCTCCAAGTTAGGATTAGCGTGATCTTTTCTTCATTGTAACAGATCGCATGTAACCCTAACCCTACTAGTGTCTATATAAACTAGAAGGTTTAGGGCTTTAGGGCTAGAGGTACATCCATCACCTCATCACCTTAGGGTTTAGCTCGCTTGATCTCGAGGTAGATCTACTTTGTAACCATACCATACATCAAATACAATCAAGCAGGACGTAGGGTTTTACCTCTTTGAGAGGGCCCGAACTTGGGTAAACACCGTGTTCATCGTCCCTTGTACCCCATCGATCCTAGATCCACAGCTAGGGACCCCCTACCCGAGATCTGAGGTTTTTACACCGACACTCGTGACCAAATAACAATACATTGCATCTGGGTAGCATATGCTTGCAACCAAACGGTGTACTACTGGTTCACCTCTAATGTAGTTTGGGGTTTTCTAGGCAACCAAACTAGGTGCAAAACATGGTTTTCAGCCTACATTATCTAAGCAGGCCACAAATGCATTGAGATAAAAAATGATGCGGGTCACCAAAACACACCCCAAACAAACTGGATGGCATGCTAATATTCCTCAATTGCATGATTAAGATGGCTGGCTTAGTTGAAAAGAGGTAGCCTTTTTTACTTTGATGATTTTTAAAATGAGAAATTATCTATGCACAATTATCAATATTTTTAGCAACTAAAATATCCAAGTTAACCACACCGCATGGTATGTTGTGATTGTATTTGATAAGAATGAAACATGTGTGATCTCAAATAATATGATCTATATAAATATTATCACTTAAAATTCATTGACAACATTTCTTAAGAAAAGCAAATTATCCATTCACAAAAAAGGGAGAGGAGAAATCATTAACATAATGTATCCACTGAAAATATATTTAAAAAATATGTAACCGACCAAGCATAACCTCCCAATTCAAGACGAAGATTTCCCATATAAGAGGGTGGATGATAACTATTGAGCTAGCTAATTCATTAACATGAGACACCCCACCCCCCACCCCAATAAGCGGCAATGTTGCACACTAAGAAACCACATATATATTTGAGCCATATTTTCTCGTGTTCTCTTAGTTTAGTACATTGTCTTGTGCCATACTTTTATGTCTAAAATATATTCTAAAAAGGGAGAAGGAATTCATATATTTATAGTCCCACATCCAAAACATGTACATCCGGTTGATATGTTTGCACGTGTGTAACTTTCAAAATGAGAAATGTAACAACATAGACAATCATATACACCTATATTTTTTATTATGGCATTTTTGGATAAATTTTATATTTTTATATGGGACAAGGTAGATCAAATCCCTTTCTTCCAGTTCTACATCCAAAATGTGCATGTCTCATTGATACGTTTGCATGCGTGTAAAATCTATGTAGCCACATGGTTAAGAATTTACACAAAGATTGTTTCCTCAATAATGAATGCACACTATTTTTATATGTTTAAACTATTCTGGTCCCATATCCATATATATGCACAACATTGATGTTTTGTATGGGTGTAAATTTTGAATGAGAAATGTAGCCTGTCACAAAGCATTTAGATAAAATACATCGTTTTAAATACATGAAAACCATTTTAGTCATTTAAAATTTATATAATCTGTATGATGATTAACCAACAACATGAATGCAACCATGTGCATACTAGACATTCTACCAAAGAAACTTGATGGCATGCTAAATAATCCTCGATTGCTTGATTAAGATGATTGGTCTAGTTGCAAAGAGACAACCTTCACTTGCATGATTTATTTAGGAAAAACTATATATGGATAATTCTGATATTTTTTAGTTACTAAAATCTAAAAAGTAACCACACATCATGGAATGTACGAATTAAGTTGATAAGAATGAAATATATGCTATTCAAATAATATGATCTATATAAACATTGACACATTTTTAAAAAACATTCACATGGCATGTGGTTGTGTGCGGAGGGCAAAATTCCCGCCTTAATTCAATTCCAAATTTGTGTGAACGCGAGGAAAGAAACTCACACCACAGTTCGGCGTGATCTTCGAGCTCAACTTTTCTAGGAGATTTGTCCACAAGGTGGAATCAGATAGAACATTCTCATTACATCATTCAGGGGCTATATCCTGCTGACAGAAGACTTTCGTGTTTCACACAACTCAAAAATTCGAAAGCACCACAAGTAAGACAAAGAGTTTTAGTGCATCGGATAGTTGAGGGGTCACAGAGCCCATCAGAGATCACTGATTGGCTAGAAAGTGGGCACGTGGCCACCTTTTGCCAAATTCAGTTGCCGAAGCCGCATTTGAAGAAGAGATGGTTTTGGTGCTCTTGCACCCTTTCACACATCATGCGGGAGTATTAGTCGAGATTGTTTTGCACTTGAGGTTTGGGCGCATGTTGAATCGATATGTGTGCAGCAACACGAGTCGAAGACATCAATGCGCATTGGTACACATGATGTCTAGTTGTGTTCAAGCTCGGGTAGCTGCATTTGCGATGCTAGTGCCGCATAAGCACCTTTAGCGGTGAAAGGTCCTCTTAGGCATGATCATTCTGACATCATCCCCTTCGTGGAAGATAACCTGCAGCAAAAGAACTCACAAAGAATACAACTTGTTGCCCACAACCATGGCCAGCCAGCTACACAAGGATCGATCCTTCCCATAAGGAAAATAGTTGTTGCAAAAGCATTTTGGTTTACATGGTGTGAGTAAATGGCAAGGGAAGGAGTGGCAAATGGCTCGGGTAAAAGCCACCGGTCGAGCCAAAAGTAAGTAGGGCACCCATCTTTTATCTGACATTGGGTGATTCCGTGCGCTGCGTGAAGGGTTTTTGTGTACTAATATAGCTAGGTAAGAAGCATGGTTTCCAAAGCTAACCGGGTAAGGTGAGTGATGAAGTATCCATTGCTTCTAGGGAAGGTATGGAGGGTGTAGCAACTTGTACCGCATGGAGAAACACAAGCCCCCCCCCCCCACACACACACACATTGAGCATCAATCCCAAGAGAAATGTGTTAAAATTTTGATTGTTGGAGGGAGGAGGAGGAGGGAAACTTGTGTTGTGCCAGAGGAACATTGGGTTATGGTTGTGAAAGGACCCAAACCATATTTTAAGCAAATGCTAAAGTAATTATTGGGGAGGAGAAATCGCCAAGAAAAACATATCCACTAAAACATATACAATGCTTTTAAGAAACCGACCAAGCTTATCATTTCAAAACAAGTCATAGATGTCTCCAATCACACGGTGACTGACAACTACCAGGGTAGCCAATTCATCAACATGAGACCCCACCAAGTGGGAGTTTTGTGCATTAAACAATCTAAACACATTTCAGTTAAGCAAATACACACATATGTATTTGGATTAGAGCTTGTACCATGGGTGGGCAGGGAAAACTAGGAAACAACAAATGCAATTAATCTACATATTTAAGTCTAATTCTGCATCGTACAAAGAAATACAAATAAAAATACCCAAACAAAGTCACTATGATTGTTTGCCGCTAATGTATTTCATATGTGTTGCATGCCCCTAGCAGTTTAGACGAACCTATCGATATGTTCTAGCTACAGAAATTTAGAAAGAAAATAAGCATCACGGATCGTGTGACTCATGCCGATAGGAACAAAACATATCCAATCTCAAATAATATGATCTATAAAAACATTGTCACATATTTTTTAGAATTTTCATAGGGGGTGGGGATCCCTAACACGAGGAAAGAAAATAGTGGCATAGTCTGGCATGGATCTTTGAGTTCAAATTTAGACAAGCTAAAATAAAAGAGAGCATTCATTATTACATCATTCGGGGCTAAATCCTGCTAACGGAAGACTTTCGCGTTTCCCGCGTCCAAAATTTTACAAAGCAACATGAGCAAGACGAAAGATTTTAGTGCATGGGGTAGCCGAGGGGTCGCAGAGCCCATCCAGACATAACTGATTTGGTTGGAAAGTGGGCACGATGGCCACATTTTGCCATATCCAGTCTGTCAGAGTTGCATTTTAAAAAAATTGGTTTTGTGATCCCGACACAACGCCACACATTGTGTAAGAATCGTAGTCGAAAAGGCAAAAAAATTGTGCAAGAATGTTGTTAACACCAAGACCACATGCAAGCTTTGGCATGCAAACTTTTATCCTACTTTGCAAGGCATTTAGACACAGAAGGTTGTATCGTCATTGGACTATAAGAAGCAATGTTTCCCTTTATGTAGGCACACGCCCTCCCCCGCAACCCCATGTGAAGGAGACTCGCATGCGTGTCTCATTGATATGTTTGCGTGCAGCTAAAATTTATGTAGCCACATGAGTAAGCATTTACACAAAGATTGTTTCCTCAATAATGAATGCACACTATTTTTATGTGTTTAAACTATTTCGGTATCCGTATCCAAACGATAAGCATAACATTGATGTTTTGTATGGGTGTAAATTTTGAATGAGAAATGTAGCCATGTCACGAAGCATTTAGATAAAATACATCTTTTAAATACATGAATACCATTTTATCCTCAACGTTCATGAAATATGTGTGATGATCAACCAACAACATGAATGCAACCACATGCATACTAGGCATTCTGCGAAGGAAACATGATGGCATGCTTATAATTGGTCTAGTTGCAAACTAATAGCCCTCAGTTTCATGATTTTATTTTAGGAAAAATTATGCATACTTCTCATATTTTTTAGCTACCAAAATCTAAAAAGTAACCACATATCATAGAATTTACAACATAGCTTGACAAGCACGAAACATATGCTATTAAAATAATATGATATATATAAACATTTCCACATATTTTTTGAAACTTTCACGTGAGGGGGGGGGGGGGTGTTGTGGTTTGGTCACTGGGTGGGGTACTAGGCATTCTACCAAAGAAACTTGATGACATGCAAAACAATCCTCGGTTGCTTAGTTAAAATGATTGGTATGATTGCAAAGAGACAACCTTCAAGTTCATGATTTTATTTAAGGAAAAAATTCTATGCATGATTAATGGAATGTATGGCTTAGGTGGATAAGAACGAAACATAGGTTATTCAAATAATTTAGTCTATATAAACATTGTCACATTTTTTGAAACTTACGCAGTAGGGGTGGGGTGGGGAGGGCAGAATCCCGACCTTAATTCAATTCCAAAATTGCATGAATGCGATGAAAGAAACTCATGCCTAGATTGAAGTGATCTTCGAGCTCAGCTTTTTAGCATATTTGTCCAGAAGGTGGAACAAGAGAGAACATTTGCATTACATCATTAGGGGCTAAATCCTATTGACGAAAGACTTTCACGTTTCACGCAACCCAACACTTTGAAAGCATCACGAGTACGGCAAAGGGTTTTAGTGCATCGGGTAGCTGAGGGGTTGCAGAGCCCATGAGAGGTCGTTGATTGGCTACAATGCGGGCACGGACCACCTTTTGCCAAATCGAGTTTGTGAAGCTGCATTTGAAGAAGACATGGTTTTGGGGTTCCTGCACCATTTCACACATCGGGAAGGAGTATTAATCGAGTTTTTTTTGCACTTGAGATTTGAGCGCATGTTGAAGCGATCTGTGTGCAACAAATGAGGCAAAGACATCAATGCGCGTCGGCACACATGATGTCCAGTTGTGTTCAATCTCACACAACATCATTTGTGATGCTAGTGCCACATAGGCACCTTTAGTGGTGAAAGGTCCTCTCAGGCACGATCGTTCAGACATCGCCCCTTCATGGAAGATAACCAGCAGCAAAAGCACACACAAAAATACAGCTTGTTGCCCAAAACTATGGTCTATTGGCTACGCGAGGATCGATCGATCCCCCAAGGAAATAGTTGCTACAAAAACATTTTCGTTTAGGTGGGGTGAGAAAATGGCAAGGGAAGGGGTGGCAAGCGGCTTGCGTTAGAGCCATTATTCTTGCCAAAAGTAAGAAGCATGGTTCTCAGAGCTAACCGAGTAAGGTGAGTGATAAGTATCCATTGCTTGTAGGGCAGGTATGGAGAGTGGAGGAATTTGTAGACAATTTCAACAAAATGCAAAGATTTTTTGGAATAAATTTTTAACACCAAGACCACATGAAAGCTCTGTCATGCAAACTTTATCCCACGCTGCAAGACATTTATCCCATGGGCAAGTTTTGTCATTGGACCGGAAGTAGTGAGGTCTCCTTATATCCGGTTGATGTGCTATAAATTTTTGTAGGTTGAAAACGCCCATGAAATAGGAAGGGAGTCTACCGAGTATCATAGGGAGAAACACAAGCCCCCACCCCGTATGTTGGGAAGGAGAGTCGTCCATCCCAAGAAAAATATGGTAATCGATGCTTGGAGGGCGAAGGATGGCAACTTGTGCAGTGACAGAGGAAGATTTGGTTATGGTTGTGGAAGGACAAAAACATGTTTTAAGAAAAGCTTAAGTAATGATTGGGGAGATCGACAACACAAATATATTCACTAAAAAAATGCTTCTAAGCAACTGACCAGGCATATTGTTTCAACACAAGACATAGATGTCTCAAATCACATGATGGATGACAACTAGCGAGCTAGCCAATTCATCAGCACGAGACCCAAGCAAGTGGGAGTTTTGTGCATTAAACGACCAAAATACATTTCATTTAAGCAAAGACACACATATGTATTTTGATCACACTATAGTACCATGGGTGGGCAGGGAAAACTAGGAAACAACAAATGCAATTAATCTACATTTTTAAATTTAATTGTGAATTGTACAAACAAAGAAAAACACAAATACTCAAACAAAGTCACTATGATTGTTTGCCGCTAATGTATTTCATATGTGCTGCGTGCCCCTAGCGGTTTAGAGAAACTTGTCCATGTTTTCTAGCTACGAAAATCTAAAAAGTAACAAGACATCATTGATGTGCGATTCATGCTGATAAGAACAAAACATATGCAATCTCAAATAATAAGATTTATATAAACATTGTTGCATATTTTTGGAACTGTCGGAGGGGGCCAGGGATCCCTAGCACGAGGAAAGAAAATAGTGCCATAGTCTGGCATGATCTTTGAGCTTGACTTTTTTAGTTGATTTGTCAACAAGCTGAAATTAGAGAGAACATTCACTATTACATCATTCAGTGCTAAATGATGCTGATGAAAGACTTTCACGTTTCTCGCATCCCAAACTTTACAAAGCAGCGTGAGCGAGACAAAGGATTTTAGTGCATGGGGTAGCTGAAGGGTCATAGAGCCCATCCAGAGATCACTGACTGGATGGAAAGTGGGCACAATGGCCACCTTTTCCCATATCCAGTTGACAAAGTTGCATTCAAAAGAGAGATGGTTTTGCGATTCCGACACCATGTCACGCATTGGGGAGTCGTAGTCGAGAACGCAAAGGTTTTATGCCAGAATGTTTTTAACACCAAGACCAAATGGAAGCTTTGGCGTGCAGACTTTATCCTACGTTGCAAGGCATTTAGACCCAGAAGCTAGTATCGTCATTGGACCAAAAGAAGCAATGCTTCCCTTTATGTAGGCACACTCCTCTCCCTTCCCCCAACCCCGGGAGAAGGAGAGCCGTCCATCCCCATAGATATATGTCAAAGTTGTCCATCAACGGCAGGAAGACGGAGACAGACATCTTGTGCAGTAATAGAGGAAGACCGAGGTATGTTGCGGAAGGGACACAAACATGTTTGAACCAAAGCTGAAGTAATCACCGGAGAGGAGAATCCAGCAACATGAATCTACCCACAAAAACATACATCACACATCTTTTAAGAAACCAAGCAAGCATATCCTGTCAAGCTAAGACATAGATTTCTCAATTCACAAGGTGGATGAAAACCAACGAACTAGCTAGTTCATCAACATGAGACCCCAACAAGTGGTAGTGTTATGCATTAAATAATCTAAACACATTTCATTTAAGCAAACACATATATGCTTGGATTACAATGTAGAAAATTTGGAAATAGCAAAAGGAATGGAGCCATGTATTTGAATTCAGGTTTGCACCACATAGAGAAAAAAGGTGAAAAGTAAAGAGAGAAGACAAACACAAATACTCAAACAAGTCATGGTTCATGCCATTTCCTTTCCACATGTGTTGCGTTCTCCTGGCGGTTTCGAGAAACTTGTCGATATTTTCTATATACGGAAATCTAAATAGTAACCAAGCATCATTGAATGTGTGATTCATGCCGATAAGAACAAAACATATGCAATCTCAAATAATAAGATTTATATAAACATTGTTCCATGTTTTTTGGAACTTCCGGAGGGGGGCATGGATCCCTAAAACGAGGAAAGAAAATAGTGCCACAGTCCGGCGTGATATTTGAGTGCGGTTTTTTTAGCTGATTTGTCCGCAAGCTGAAATAAGAGAGAACACTCACTGTTACATCATTCGCTGCTAAATCCTGCTGATGGAAGACTTTCACGTTTCTCGCATCCCAAACTTTACACATCAACTTGAGAAAGACAAAGGATTTTAGTGCATGGGGTAGCTGAGGGGTCGTAGAGCCCATCCAGGGATCGCCGATTGGATGGAAAGAGGGCACGATGGTCACCTTTTTCCATATCCAGTTAACAAAGTTGCATTCAAAAGGGAGATGGTTTTGCGATTCCGACACCACATAACGCAGTAGGTAGGAGTCGTAGTCGAGAAGGCAAAGATTCTATGCCAAAATGTTTTTAAGACCATGACCACATGCCAGCTTTGGCGTGCGGACTTATCCTACGTTGCAAGACATTTAGACCCAGAAGCTAGTATCGTCATTGGACCAGAAGAAGCAACGTTTCCCTTTATGTAGGTACCCCTATCCCTTACCCAACCCGTGGAGAAGAAGAGCCGTCCATCGCTATAGTTATATGTCAAAATTTTCCATCAATGGCTGGAAGACGGAGGCGGACATCTTGTGCAATAATAGAAGAAGACCGAGGCATGTTGCGGAAGGGACACAAACATGTTTGAACCAAAGGTGAAGTAATCACCGGAGAGGAGAATTCAGCAACATGAATCTACCCACAAAAACATACATCACACATTTTTTAAGCAACCGATCAAGCATGTCCTGTCAAACCAAGACATAGATTTCTCAAATCACACGGTGGATGACAACCAGCGAGCTAGCCAGTTCATCAACACGAGACCCCAACAAGTGGTAGTCTTGTGCATTAAACAATCTAAATGCTTTTCATTTAAGAAAACACATATATGCTTGGATTATAATGTAGAAATTTCGGAAATAACAAATGGAACGGAGCCATGTATTTTGATTCAGGTTTGCACCACACAAAGAAAGAAGGTGAAAAGGAAATAGAGAAGAGAAACACAAATACTCAAATAAGTCACGGTTCATGCCATTTCGTTTCCACATGTGTTGCGTGCCCCTAGCTGTTTCGAGAAACCTGTCGATGTTTTCTAGCTATGGAAATCTAAAAAGTAATCTGGCATCATTGAATATGTGATTAATGCCGATAAGAACAAAACATATGCAATCTCAAAATAATAAGATTTATATAACATTGTTGCATGTTTTTTTTGGAACTTTCGAAGGGGCCATGGATCCCTAAACCGAGGAAAAAATAGTGCCACGGTCTGGCATGATCTTTGAGCTTGGCTTTTTTTAGCCGATTTTCTCAAAAGCTGAAATTAGAGAGAACATTCACTATTGCATCATTCGGTGCAAAATCCTGTTGACGGAAGACTTTCACGTTTCTCGCATCCCAAATTTTACAAATCTATGTGAGCGAGACGAAGGATGTTAGTGCATGGGGGTAGCTGAGGGGTCGCGGAGCCCATCCAGAGAACGCCGATTGGATGGAAAGCGGGCACGATGCCCACCTTTTGCCATATCCAGTTGACAAAGTTGCATTCAAAAGAGAGATGGTTTCGGGATTCCGACACCATGCCACACATGGGTAGGAGTCGTAGTCAAGAAGGCAAATATTTTGTGCAAGAATGTTTTTAACACCAAGACCACATGCAAGCTTTGGCGTGCAGACTTTATCCTACCTTGCAAGGCATTTAGACCCAGAAGCTAGCATCGTCATTGGACCAGAAGAAGTAACGTTTCCCTTTATGTAGGCTCACCTCTCTCCCTTTCCCCAGCCCCGGGAGAAGGAGAGTCGTCCATGTCCATCCCCATAGATATATATCAAAGTTGTCCATCAATGGCTTGAAGACGGAGGCGGGCATCTCGTGCAGTGATAGAGGAAGACCGAGGTATGTTGCGGAAGGGACACGAACATGTTTTAAGCAAAGCAGAAGCAATCACCGGAGAGGAGAAAATCAACAACATGAATCTACCCACAAAAACATATATCGGACATCTTTTAAGCAACTGATCAAACATATCCCGTCAAGCCAAGACATAGATTTCTCAAATCACACGGTGGATGACAACCGGCGAGCTAGCAAGTTCATCAATCCGAAATCCCAACAAGCGGCAATCTTGTGCATTAAACAAACTAAACACATTTTATTTAAGCAAAACACATATATGCTTGGATGACAACGTAGAAAAATCAAAAATAACAAATGGAAATGGATTTGAATTCAAGTTTGCACCACGCAAAGAAAGAAGGTGAAAAGGAAAGAGAGAAGAGAAACACAAATGCTCAATCAAGTCACGGTTCATGCCATTTCCTTTCCTTTCCACATGCGTTGCGTGGCCCTAGCGGTTTCGAGAAACCTGTCGTTGCGGCGCACCCACCAGCTAGGTCTGAGCCTTGCCGAAACACAACGCTACGCTCACGCACACGGCCCCCTCCTAGTCCTACCCCTCTCCTGTCCCTCGCGGTACGGCCACGCGCCGGGGGGGCTGGACTGGATTGCGGCGCCGCGTTCGCAATCGCATCGCATCGCATCCATGCCCTGGACCTGGCGGAAATCGCTGAGCAGCCATCACCACCACAAGCGCCGCGCACTCTCTCCGCCCCCCTCCCTCCCCCCTCCACCTCCCACTCGCGGCAGCGCAGGCCCTCCCTCGCTCGTGGGGGCGACGGGGAATCCGCAGTAGACAGGACAAAGATCGGAATTAGCCACGCACCGAGGAGGAAGGAAAGCAAACCCGGGGCAAAAACCCATTTTTTTTATCTCTCCCTTTCGTTCTTCCTCCCGTCCGTCCGTCCGCCCTCACCGGTCCCGTCCTCGTTCTTGCGTGCGCCGGCCGTGAGATTGGTGGACGGATGGATAGATAGATTCTGGTGGATGGTAATGCCAACCCCCTGCGCAGTTCTTGCGTCTGGGTGTGCCAATCCGCAGTAGACACTTTTTTCATTTTTACCTTTTTTCGTGTTCGTCTTGTATCTATCTTGCCCTGTAACGGAAGAACTGAATCGGAACTAAAACTTGAATTAACCAATCTCCGTCCGTCGCCGCACGGGAGGAAGGAGTGGGTTTTGATTGGGGGCTGGTCCGTCGGAGCCCGATCGATCGGCGGGCGGCGATGGCGCCGCATCCCAGGGACTACTGGGTCAACTTCTTCCGGGGAGGCGGCGAGGACATCCTCAACGCCATCGAGGGGGCCATCGACGTCGCCGCGTCCGAGCAGCCCGCCGCCCTCCGCGCCAGGCGCGACGCCATAGCCGAGCGCCTCTACACGGCGCTCCTCCTCGTGTCCTCCGGCGCGCCGACCACGGCGGCAGCGGCGCGTCCCCCGGCGGGGGCGCCCGCCGCTGAGCCGCAGGCGCAGGAGCAGCACCAGCAGCAGCTCCTCCCCGAGGGCGCCGCCAGCGTCCCCAGCCTCTGCAGCTCCGACCGCGCCGAAGCCATTACCGACGACGGAGCGCCCCGCCACGACGACGACTCCGTCGCCGCCGAGGCCGAGAAAATCAAGGCCGTCCTCGTCAACTACCAGGAAAAGGTCACGCTCATCCCCTCGTTCTCCACGCCGCTGCCGCCGTCCGTGCAGCTGGTTGTTGGCTGGTAAGTCGTAACCGCCCGTGCTGAATCTGTTCTGCCGTGCTGTTTCAGTCGGAGGCGGCGTTGCTCGATCTGCTCCGGCGGCTGCAGCAGCTGGAGTTCACGGTGCACACCTTGAAGGTGAGAGATACGACATCCACAGGAGCTCCGTTGATCGATTTGCCATGCTTATTTCGTTCTTTGTATTGGCTGGTGCTCACGCGGATTCGTCCTGATAGGTCACTGCGATTGGGAAGACCGTGGGCATCCTCCGGAAGCACAACTCCAAGCAGATTCGGCACCTCGTACGGTTGCTCATCGGGTATGTATCTCCATGTTTTTCTTCGTCCAAACCATTTCCAGAAAATTATCTTCTGAATTACTTCTGTATTTCCTTTAGCTATCGATACCCATTTTTATTGTAGTAACATCCCTTGGCATGTTTCGTGTGAATCGCAGGGGTTGGAAGAGTATAGTTGACGAGTGGATGAGCAATGGAGGCAGCGGAGACGCCATTGTTGGTAAGTAGCGATCAAAATAGTTCATCATATTTCAAGTTTTTACTTAAGTAATGCTTGTCTTGTACTCCCTCCGTTCCAAAATAGATGACTCAACTTTATACTAACTTAATACAAAGTTGACTCATCTATTTTGGAACGGAGGGAGTATAAGCTACTAGTAGTTATGTGCTACGACTACTTCATTAGCTGATTAATTGTTTTCTTCTGCAAACAATTCGCAGATCACACCCCTCAGTCCATGCATCCGTCCAGTCTGGAGCAGGAAGACCGAGGAATGTCATCTCCTTCCGTGGACGAGGGGGCACTCTTCGCCACACCGAGCACTTCCATCCGGCTCTCAGAGGTAATTGAATTTACACATAAATCAACCGCTTCACGCTCTGTAGTCTTATCGGGTCCATGGTATTATTTGATCTGACACAATTATATCTGGAATTTCTCAGGATAACCAGGGCTCTAGGATGTTTGATGGAATGGATGATGCTGGAAGTGAGTGACATCTTAACCCTCTTTGATCCCCTCTGATTGTTCTTTGCCAGGGACTAGTGTTTGACATGCTGATTGTTTTGTGAATTATCCACAGATAAAAGGAACAGTTTACAGCGGCATCCGGGGAGCCAAGAACCAATTAGAAGGCCTCCGCAGCCAGTGGCCCAGCAGTATGACCCTGACCAGAGCTGGAGGCAAGAACAATCTGCAGCAAGGCAATCGCGGCCGCAAGAAATGGCCAATGGGCAAACGAGAGAGCAATTCATTGCAGCCATGCTGGCGAAGCCCTCAAGTGCTGAGTCGGGTCGTGGGAGACCTCAAGTGAGGCCTAAGCAGCAGCAAGGTGCCTCGCCCGCTCAAGGGAGACCGCAACCGGTGCCATCTGATGTGAGCATATTGCACCTCGAACAAAATACTATTTGTGGTTGTTTTATTCATACTAATCCCAAATTCTGTGCCTGCCCTGTAGAAACCGGCGGGCAACCCTGATGCGAGCTCGCTTCGAGCAAAGCTAGATCTTGCAAAGAATGCAAAGTTAGAACTGGCAACTAACTCGAAGCTAGAGATGACAAAGCGAAAGCTTCAGGAAGGTTACCAAGAATTCGATAACGGTATGTGTTTGACCATGAAATTTTGGGTTTGTTATTACCTGTGACGGCATCACATCATTGCTGGCTGTAAATTATGGCTTGAACTGGTCTGATTGCCTTTTAGCTTAGATTATAGCCAAACAGTTAAATACTAACCGTGCTAATTTTGCCAATGAGCATAACAGTGAACTTCACTGCTTGAGCTCTATATGTGATTTGAGTAATGATGTCAATTTTTGATTGTGATTGCAGCAAAGAAGCAGAGGACTGTACAGATGGTGGATCCGCAAGACATCCGGAAGCAAGGGAACCGGGGCTGGCAGCCGAATGCCAAGCCGAGGAACAACAACAGCAGCAGCAACACCAACAACAACCGGAATTGGTCGTCGAAATGAGGCGCCAATTCCATTCATCTACCATTAGAAAAAATACCTTGGTTTCATTTCCGCCCTCGGTCGGCGGCGGCGTAAGTTGTTTAGTCCAGCCCAGCCCAGCCCAGTACATAACATCAGCAATAAGGCTTCCCTGCCGTACTTGCGAAACTGTGTCTTGACTTTTTTTGCCCTTGATGATGATGGCTGGCTCACCATTATAGTGTCCGTCAAAACCTGTAAAGATGAGACGAGTTTGTTGTGGTACTAATCGATGGTGTTTTTTGCTTCCTCGGACGGAACGCAAACGGTTCATCAGAGTTGCCGGATGGCATGATCGTGTCCTCTGCTTGCCTTGTCGCACTGCAGTGGCCCCTGCTTCGCCTTTCAGGCTCAGAGGCCTTTTGGGGTGCAGTACTAGTATGTGCTTCTTTTCGCTGAATTCAGAGTGGCTTGTCCCTACTGAAGCTGAGTAGTTCCACTCTCGGCAAGACTGCCACCACAATTTTTCTTCTACTCAAATGTGAAATGTGCATGGCTGGCAGTGTTTTTACCAACACAATTTTCACTTTCTAAAAGTGCTACCATTAGGGCAGATTTGCTCCATTTTTTGTTTGAAATGATCAATACTTTATTTTAAGGTTTGCCCCCATTTGGTAGGACACCCCACCCACCGGGCTTTCTTGACCGAGATGGTGCCCGTCCTTTTTCAAATGGGCGAAAGGATCATTCCATGCCTGGTCTGGAACGAGACGAGTGACCTACAAGTGTTGAACGGAATCGGTCAGTTGGGGTGGATTCCCAAGCCAGGGGGGCAGGCCAGCTTTGTGTGAACGCCCTAAAAACCACGGGGCCGCCGCTTTGAATTTTAGGGTCCGTTTCTTCTTCCATTTTTGATTAAAAAAAAACCAAGCACACAAACTGACAAACAGGTCGATGATCATTCACTGCCCATGAATGGTTCGTGCTCTGGCCTTGAGCCCGGAGCCGTGGCGCGTCCCGCATGAATGGGAATGACCCGCGAGTGGCAGCACTCGTGCCACTGACGCGTGGGTCCAGGGGGATCGGCGGCTGCGTGGCCCCTACTCCGCAGCGTGACCGCCGCCCGGTCGTCCCGTGACGCGTCGGGTGCCCCGCCAAATGGGCCGTTTAAATATGGAGGGAAAGGAAAGCATTGGCCCCTCCCAAGTCGGGTACTACGCACTTGCGGCGCGCTCAGCGGGATCCTCTGCGGCCGAACGCTCTGCAGAGCTCACGAGCTCCCTACACGTGACCTGAGATTCTTCTTTCTACTTTTTTTTTTCTTTTTAATCTCTTCCGTGGGTTTCCTTTCTTTCTTCTATTGTGAAAAAGGTGAAACTTTGCAGCCGTCCATGCTGTATAAAAATCACCAGTCAAATCTCCGGTGCGTGACGGCGCTCTGTTATGCAGGACGCACCTTGCTCTTCTTCTTTTTTTTTTTTTTTGCGAGGACACCTTGCTCTTGACAGTGGACACGGATGTGTTTCGTCGCATACGCCGTGCGCTTTCGAAAACGTCTACTGATGCTTGTATACTAACAGGCACGTACAGTATTATTCTAGTCTTGGATTGTCGGGAGAAAAAACACAATTTATTAGTGATCTTAAGAATGCACTTGCGCTGCATAAAGACGGGTTTCCCTTTTGAATAACACGAGCACTACGCAATCAAGATATGCGAGTCACCGGATTTATGTTTCGTGTATTGCAAGTTGTTGAGAAACCCATCCATCAGGCTGCACAATAAAATAGCGCCGGAGTTGTCAAGCTTGAAGCAACCTCCACAATATTCAATATGATCCACAAGTAGAATGTATAATTTGATATTAATAAAGGTTCACATTGTACATTGTTTTCTCAGGCCACGGTATTGCGGTCCATCCGAAAACGTCTACCATTACTATTACTGTTACTGATATGGTGGCAATATTATTCTAGTGCTTGATAATGATATTGGGGAAGCAGAATATATTTCTATAAGCTTGAAAATTGTCTTTTCATCGTGTAAAGATGGTAGTATTCGGTTTTGGGTATAGGCGGACTACACAACCATAATTTCAAGAACAGGCTAAAGAAAGTCATAACTTGTACTCCCTCCTATCCATATTGATTATATTGATTATCGCTGATTTTGTACAATTTTATACTCAATAAACGATAATTAATATTGATTAAAATAGTACCAACATTCACCTTCTCCTTCTCAAGCTGGCCAGGTTCAACACTAAAATAGTACTACTACTCTACTCCGGTAGGGTTAAGCAGGAAGCAACCTCAGGAATCCATTTTAGATTACAGGTAGAATATGCCCCGTATTTTTCCATTAAAAAAAGGGTCCACATTCCACAATATTTCTGCGAGGTCCAAGCAGCAGCAGTGACAAGACAAGCGTGCCCGTGCGGTCCATCCAGAGCTAGCTATGCTCCTCCAACCGAATAATCATTGCGCCCATCGCAATCCAATCCAACCCGATCTACCCCATTGATCTTATAGTTTACTCACCAGAGATCCAATCCCATTATGAAATTGTTTCCAAATTGTGCTGTGAAGCAAAACTGTGTCGTTCGTTCGCATCGGCGGTTTCGCGTCGTGATCAGCCGGGATTAAATACGGCAGCCGCACAGGTCGTACAGATTGTCGCTGAGCCGCTGCTGAGCGGAACGGGGGCAGGGACGTCGGCAGAACGGGGCCTGAAGGGGACACGTCGGCGACCGCGACGGCGAGGTGTTCTGCTTCTTGGCCTGACGGGGATGGGGACACCGGACACGGACGCGTACTCATTCCCCCGCGCGGCCGGTGATCCTGTCGCGCGCCTCCCGCCGGCGACACCTCTGACAACCGTGTCTTTTTTTTTTCCGGTTTAGCATGACAGGATGACCAGCCTGCGAGCCGCACGTGACTGGCCCTCGTGTTTCTGAAGTTCAAATTGATCTCGAGATTACTCGCTTTCCTGCTGCTAATCAATCGATTAACGACGATACTGATAACTGAGATGCACGGTGCTACTATGTTCGGGAAAAAGATGGATCGAGGGGGGCGAGTGTGGCATCGTGGTCCACCAGAGTTAGTTGATCCGCCATCGCTCCAACGAATTGTGCCAAACGCATATGCCTCCTTCGGCGCTTTACACGTGTGAGAAACCCGGAACCCGGGTTTCGGTTGGGCGTGTCGACGCGATGAACAAACAGATCAAAAGCAAAGCTGTTATCCTTTCTACTACTTCCTCCGTTCCTAAATAATTGTCTTTCTAGAGATTTCAACAAGTGACTACATACGGAGCAAAATGAGTGAATCTACACTCTAAAACATGTCTACATACATCCGTATGTTGTAGTCCATTTGAGATGGCTGGAAAGACAATTATTTTGGAACGGAGTACTGCACACGCGCGGTCTGTGCAACCGTCATGCAACGAACTGACCCGAGCTTATTCAGTGTACGTGCTACGTGCTCTGTACGTTTGTCTCATTGTCAGTGTTTTGTTAGTACGTACGTATGTAAGGCTGCTTCAAATGGGTAGTATCATAAGGTAATATATGCATACAATACTAGTGTAGAATACTTATACCTTCCTAATGCATAGTACTCCCTCTGTAAAGAAATATAAGAGCATTTAGATCACTACTTCAGTGATCTAAACGCTCTTATATTTCTTTACGGAGGGAGTATCTTTTATTTGTACTCCCTCCGTTTCTTTTTACTCCGCGTATAAAGTTTGGTCATAGTCAAACTATACGAAGTTTGACCAAATTTATATCAAAAAATATGAATACCTACAATACTAAAACTATATAGTATGAAAATACATTTCATGGTGCATCTGATAATATTGATTTTATATTGTGAATGTTGATATTTTTTAACATAAAATTAGTCAAACTTTACAAAGCTTGACTTTGACCAAACTTCATATGCACTTTATGTATGTCATGCATGACACATGATAGCATAGCATTTATTATAATATGGCATCATGATATGATACTCAACTATCTTTTTTTTTTCATTTAATTCTATGCCACCTTTGTTGGATCTAATGCATCACTAGGATGCCAACAGTATGATGAAATTTCATCTAGATCACCTAATACAACATGAACATGGATGGGTTTAGAGATCCTTTACATGTCACGGAGGTTTACATTATCGCCTGCTCGGTGCAGGCGTGATGCAGGGGTGATGTAGTCGAGGTAGAGGACCTCCTCAACATCCTGATGCCCTCAGGACGCTACCGACACTGTCCGGGGACGACAGCAGCGGCTGGAGTGGGTCTTCCCGTCGCTGCAGCGCTCCCCTGATCGGACGGGGTGAGAGAATATCGGGAGGAGAGAAACCATACTGAATTGTGATCTCGCAGGCAGCCAACCCAGTCCCGTACCACCTTTTATCTAGCGCTGGCGACAGGGGACCTAAACCATTAGTTGGTTTGGGGTGCCCCCGATCAGGGCGCCTCAGTCCATGTAGGTTGGTGCATGGGCCCACTTCTAGTAATGTTATCTTTTCCTCTTTTTTTCTGTTTGGCTGATAGATCTAACTGCATGTACGACCGTCAGATCAAAATAACATTCCCCCATTGATCGTTAGTCTTAACTGCATTTGCCCATTCTCCATAGGAATGGTGTACCAAAGTGAGATGTTACAACAACTCAAAAAAAAAACTCGTAGAACCTCAACACTTATAGCACACCTGCCTATTTCGAAATGGAAAACATTTTGCATATTGAGGAGTGGTTTATTTTAATGGTCCTTGTCGGTGTCAAAACCGGCGGATCTCGGGTAGGGGGTCCCGAACTGTGCGTCTAGGCGGATGGTAACAGGAGACGAGGGACACGATGTTTTTACCCAGGTTCGGGCCCTCTCGATGGAGGTAAAACCCTACGTCCTGCTTGATTAATATTGATGATATGGGTAGTACAAGAGTGGATCTACCACGAGATCGAGGAGGCTAAACCCTAAAGCTAGCCTATGGTATGATTGTTATGATGTATGTTGTCCTACGGACTAAAGCCCTCCGGTTTATATAGACACCGGAGGAGGCTAGGGTTACACAGAGTCGGTTACAATGGTAGGAGATCTACATATCCGTATTGCCAAGCTTGCCTTCCACGCCAAGGAAAGTCCCATCCGGACATGGGACAGAGTCTTCAATCTTGTATCTTCGTAGTCTTGGAGTCCGGCGGATGATGATAGTCCGGCTGTCCGGACACCCCCTAGTCCAGGACTCCCTCAGTAGCCCCTGAACCAGGCTTCAATGACGATTAGTCCGGCGCGCATAATGTTCGGCATTGCAAGGCGGGTTCCTCCCTTGAATAATCCAGAGAAGATCATGAACACCAGGATAGTGTCCGGCTCTGCAAAATAAATTCCACATTCCACCGTAGAGAGAATATAATGTACACTAGTCCAATCTGCTGACGTATTACGCGGCGTGACATCACACCGCTGCCAGGCTTTTACTTGAATCGTTTTTTACTATACCACCTCAGCACGTTTAGCGAAGCGATTTCCTTGGCACGTCTTGTCGAAGCAGAGATCGTGTTCCCCTTATCCCGGGATTCTCATCAATACGTGTGTGGGTAACCCAACCGTTCCCGTCGCCACGCCTCCTCTATCGAAGGTGAATCCCGAACGGTCACGGAGACGGCTCTTTGTATTTTCCCCCTTTATAAGAGGACCAAGGCTTGTTCTTGTTCTTCAATCTCACATCGAATCTCCTCCTCGCTCCCAGTTCCAATACCCAGAGCTTCAGATTCGAGCGCTTCGGATTCTCAACCATGTCCGGCTCCGACCTCCAAGGCCGGTGGATGCCCTCCTCCGTCACGGAGGAGGACATATTAAAGTTACGTGAGGCCAAGTACCTGGCCTACGAGGTTTCGCACAGGTTGCCTGCCCAAGGGCAGGCCGTGCCTACCCTCGAGCCCGGTGAGTTCGTTGTCTTCGTATCCCACCTCCGTCGGGGTTTAGGCTTCCCGACGGACCCCTTCGTGAGAGGGCTCATGTTCTACTACGGGCTGGATTTTCACGACTTGGCTCCGGAGTCCATCCTCCACATCTCCGCATTCATTATCGTCTGCGAAGCCTTCCTCCGCGTCACTCCCCACTTCGGCCTGTGGCTGAAGACCTTCAATGTGGAGACGAAGATGATCGGGGGGCGTCAAGCGGAGTGCGGCGGGGCGGCCATAAGCAAAAAGGCCGATGCCCCGTGGCCCGAGGGTTCCTTCCAAGAGGAACTCGGACTGTGGCAGCAGGAGTGGTTCTATATCACCGCTCCGAAGGGCAGCAAGCAAAAGCCGCCGCCTTCATTCCGCCCGGGACCTCCATGCCGACTGATGTCATGGGTCAACCAAGGGCTCAATTGGGGACCGTCTGAAGACGTGCCCTTATTGCAGGGCCGGATTCGAGATCTCTAGGCGAGGGAGATCAATCTGATTGTGGTGATGCAGGTTATGCTAATCAGGCATCTTCTGCCCTGCAAACGCCGTCCTCTCCGTCTGTGGGAGTTCAACCCGGAGGGACCTCGGATTCTCCAACACTTCATGGGTGCGACACCCGTGGAGATGTACAAGTTGTTCTTCGGACCGCAGGTAGCATGCCCGGAATTGGCCGAGGACGCAGGCCTAGGCCGCAATCGCCCGGATACTCAGGTAAATAGCTCAGAGTCCGGACGCTCCGTTTATCTGCTTTTCTAGAGTTCGCCTCCTGACCCCTTACTCTTCACAGGAGTGGGTAGCACATTCGAGGCTGATAAGGTGTCCGGCCCCCCTCCCAGAGACCGCACTGGAGCCCGTGCTGGTCAGAATGTTGGAGGTCGCGCCCATGGAAGGGAGCGATGGGGAAGATAGAGGAGCTGTTATTTCGCCCAAAGGGGCGTCTGAAGAGGGGGGAATCAAAAACCCCTCCTTCCAGGGGGAGAAGAGGACCGCCTCCGAAGATCCGGAGGCCAAAGCCCCTAAGCGGGGGAAGAGATCTTCACCGGGGGGTCCGGCGTCCGGGGAGAATCCGGACGTACAATCATCGCCAAAGGATCAGCCCTCCATTGAGCCGTGAGTATGAAAAGGGGAGTTAATTAGTAAGGAAATACCTCCATTTGTGCTTCTGTGGGTAACCGAAATATTTATCTTGCAGTTCGGATCTGCAGCCTTCTCAGATGAGTTCATCTTCGGGGGACCTTCTTCCGGAGATGATGGAGAGCGAAACGCCTCCGTCTGCTGCGCCGTCAGATAAGGCAGACGAGCCTGAAGTATCGTCACGGAGGGTATCCCCGAGTCCGGAGGGGCCAGAGAGTTCGGCACCCGCTAGTATCCGGCCGGGAGAACTGAAGAATCTGCTTGAGAGGGTGTCCATCTCAGAAGATCACCGTACGTTGATGTGTATGGTGATTGGAAGGATTTCGTCCGCCGAGAGCGGATTGCGCAATGCTGCTATGAGTTTGCTGGCGGGGTTTGAGGTACGCGAGAATGACGCATCCCTTTGTCTATTAACAGTTTTGCACATAAAAATGCGCCATGTATAGATAGTAGCCCCCGAGACTCGGTAGGTTGTCGAAGACGACAGCGTGCCGAGGATCAAAATCGCAAGTAATTAATGTCGCCATTCCTATGCAGGTGGCAGATAGTCCGAGGGCTAGCCGGACTAGTGGAGTTGCCGAGTTAATGCGGCAACTTGACGTGGCGGATGCGGACATCGCGCTTGTCAACCGGCGACTTGACGAGTCGCAAGGTAAATGAGTTCTCCGCAGTCGCTTTATTAAGGGGGTCAAAGCCCTCCTCTGATAAATTATATGCTGTTGTACAGACGGTGCTGCTGCTGTGGAGAGCCTTCGGGCCGAACTTGCCCAAGCTAAGGAGCAAGCCCGAAGGAGTGACGCGGCTGCCTCGAGGGCGGCCGAGGAGTTGAAAGCCGAAAAGGCTGCACACTGCCTAAGCAGGGAAGAGGTGGCCGAATTGGCCGTGAAAGTGAAAGATGCTGCCGACCGCAATGAGGCTCTTGAAAAGGAGCGTTTACCGGAGCGGGAAGAACTGAGGAAGGCCACCGCCGAGGCCAAGGATGCCCGCTCTGCAATGCGGGCCATGAGGGAGGAGCTGCGCCAGGCCGGAGATATCGTGGCTGGCAAGCCTTATCTACTGCGTCGCCGGTTTATGGATCAAAAGTATGCTCAATTTGATCGGCTGTGGAGTCCGGAGGATCCGTATATGGACTTAGCGGCAAGTGCGGCTGATGCCGTTGAGCACTTCCGGGGCCAGAAGGATCACAAGACGGAAGAGCTATTTTGGTCTCAATTCCATAGTCTGGATCGCTCACTTCCGTTGACCGACCGGTTAGCCGAATGGGCCGAGCTAAATAGGTTATCCGGACTTGCCATGACTGACATCGTGGCTCATGTCTGGCCAGAGAGGCCCAAGGCGACGAGCTACTTCGGCTTACTGCAGCAGTTCCTTGGAGCGGTGCCGCATATCAAGGAGATGAAGCGGTCGGCCTGCATCGAGGGCGCGCGGATGGCTCTTGCCCACGTGAAGGCGCATTGGACGGAGATGGATGCCACCGCTGTTGCCGCCCAGGGCTCGGATGAAAACCGGCTCCCCGCCGAGCACTATTTCGGGGAAGTTATGCGTGGCGCTCGTGTAATAGAGTCGCAGTGCTCAAAAAATGTCACGTTCAAATGAACGTTTTTAGCTTGTAAAACGATGATTATGCTACAACTGCTTTTTATACTTGTGCGTCCCAAGTAGTAAAACTTCTCCTATGCGGCCGTTTACGTATACATTTGTATAACCTGAAAGATTGCAGTCTTCGGCTTCAGCCCCCACGCACAAGGTGCGGGGGTGTTCGCAAAAATAGCGCGTTTTCACACTTAATCCGACGTCTTGGTCCTGTTAAGGAGGTGGTAGCGTAGCAAACAAGGCAATCCGGACTATAATGCTTTATCACTTTCACTTAGCCAGTGGAGTTCGAGGGTGGGGCTACGATATAGCCCGTTGGGGCACCGCACTTCTCCGAATTCGGGGCGCGTGTGTGCCTGACCGGGAAACGGTCCTTCGTCAAAGAGGGGAATTCTAAACATTCCGGTGGTCGATCGAGTGGTTGACCAGTCTCTCGCTATATCATGACAGTCAATTTTCGGCTTTCTCTACTGAGGTGCTCGCCCAGCCGAACTGGGGCACAATCGCAGTAATTCTCCTGGTGCCGCGTTAGCCGATGATACGGAACGTAAGGCAGCAAAACACAGGAGCCGGGCAAACCCAACATTTGATCAAAGACATGATTCGGAGCTGATGCATATAATGCCTAACTCGAGACGCCGAACACTCCCGAAGGTGTCCGGTCTTTATGATAATGGGCAGAACAATGCCCTAAGCCCCTCGTGTCCAGGTATGGGCATAGTCTTCTGACGCGGCCGATGCCAAAACGTCAGGCTCCGCTTTGGCTATAGGAAGAAACAAAGGGAGAATAACAACAAGAGACAGTAAAAAAGGTTTACGCAGGGTCTTAATCTGAAAAGAATCCTCACAACGGGTCCCTACTGCACGTCTGCGCCTGTGTCTCCGTTCGCCATTATCCTGGACGGGTATGCACGTTGTTCATCTGTAAAAGGAGAGGAACGCTTAGTTTGAAAACAATTCGTGCGAAAAATATACGTGTAAAAGAAGAAATATAAATAAGTAAAGCAGGGTTTGTATGAACCCGCGGTTGTTTGTGCGCGCTGCCCTCTGTGAAGAGGTGTGCGGCTAGGGAACCCCTAGCCTGCTGAAGCCGGACTCGTCTATCCGAGTCCGGGGTCTTTGAGTGACCCTCGCACTGAAATGATGCCACGCGGACCGGGCATCTTGAGTGTAAGAGATGCGTAATGCGGTATGGCGTTGAAACGGACAAAAGCCTTTCGTCCCAAGAGTGCTTGATATCCACTTTTAAATGGGACGATGTGAAAAATTAGTTTTTCGCGCCGAAAATTGTTCGGTGATCCGAACACGACTTCTAGTAATAGGGAGCCTGTGCACTTGGCGTAAGGGCCTGGCGTCACTCCTTTGAAGGAAGTGCGGCTGTGTCGAATTTTTGTAGGGTCTATCCCCATCTGACGGATTGTGTTTGAATACAGCAGGTTTAAGTCGCTGCCTCCGTCCCTTAGGACTTTAGTAAATTGTAGTCCGTCTATTATGGGATTCAATATCAGGGGAGTCCGTCCCGCGTTTCGAACGCTTCTAGAATAGTCCATGTGGTCGAAAGTGATTGGTTTTGATATCCAATCTCTATGGTCTGCTGGGTTGGACCGCGCGAAGCTCTTTTTAGAAAGTGCCGCACTATTTTTCCGTATTATCACATGAAGTGAATTCACTGCTTTGACCCCTTGTGGGAAAGTCTTTTGTTTTCCGGTGCTCTGCTGGTGGGATTTATCGTCTTCGCTTGACGCGTCGAGCCCCTTGTGTTCGGCGTTTAGTCGGCCAGACTGTTTAAAAACCCAACAGTCCCGATGGGTGTGGTTTGCAGGCCTTCCGGGGGTGCTGTGGATTTGACATATCCGACTCAAAATTTTGTTTGAGTTGGACAGCTCATCGTCGTCATCCTTAAGAGGCGATGTTTTGTTGTTTGGCCGCGAGCTTTTGAATCCGGTGTTGACTGTCGTGCTCTTTGGGCTTTTCTCTTTATTCCGGCGCTGCTCTTTTCTGCGCCGCGATTTTCCGTTTCCATCTCTTATCTCGGATGTACTTGGGTCGCTGGTGCTGCATCTTGCTAGCCAGCTATCCTCTCCCACACAGAAGCGGGTCATGAGGCTTGTTAGCACGGGCATTGTCCTCGGTTTTTCTTGGCCGAGGTGTCTGGCAAGCCATTCGTCTCGAACATTGTGTTTAAAAGCTGCTAAGGCTTCGGCGTCCGGACAGTCGACTATTTGGTTCTTTTTGGTGAGGAACCTGTTCCAGAATTTGCGCGCTGACTCTCCGGGCTGTTGAGTTATATGACTTAAATCATCTGCATCCGGAGGGCGGACATAGGTCCCTTGAAAATTTGCTCTAAACGCTTCCTCGAGCTCTTCCCAACTTCCCACAGTATTTTCTGGGAGGCTTTTAAGCCAATGACGGGCTGGCCCTTTGAGCTTGAGGGGTAGGTATTTTATGGCGTGGAGATCATCTCCTCTGGCCATGTGTATATGTAGTATGTAATCTTCTATCCAGACTCCAGGGTCTGTTGTTCCATCGTAAGCCTCTATGTTTATGGGTTTAAATTCTGCTGGGAATTCATGGTCCAGCACCTCATCGGTGAAACATAGTGGGTGTGCGGCGCCCCTGTATTTTGGTGTGCCACTATCTTCGGACACTTGACGTGTTGCCTTGCTTCCTGGGGCCTTCTTCTTTGGCCCGTAGATGGACCTGGGTGGGCCATCTGTCTTTCCAGGTTCATTAGTTGGTTTATGTGCGGCGCCGCTTTCAGAATTTGGCCTATCATCTGGCCGTCTATCCAACCAGGCGGCCTCTTTATTTCTTGACGGTGGAGGCTCTATGGCCTCCTCGTCAAATTCTGGTAGCAGCTTGCGCTTCGGGTAGCTCTTTGATTGGTGACCATTGCCGTATTTGTCCGCGGTCTTGAGCACTTTGCTCCATCTCATTCTGAGTGTGTCTTCCGCTGTTTTGAGCTTCCGCTTTTCCTTCTTCAGGCTTCTTGCAGTGTTGACGAGTCTTTTCTGAAGGTTTTTGCTCTCCGGCGGCATGTCCGGCATGAGATCGTCCGGACTGTCGTTTTCGCCGGGCCTGGACTGATTATCTGACTCGTCATGTTCGGACGGTTGCTTATCTGCATATTCGTCGTCCACTTGTGAGCCCTGCTGTATTACGGGCTCCTTAGGAGCGTTGTTGTTGTCGAGGCGGGACTTAGGGCGGCGTCTGCGCCGCCGTTTTGGTTGTTCATCGACGGGGTTATCTTCTGCCGCGGCCCGTTGGTCCTCGTTATCGCTCTCTTTTGGGGTATCCACCATGTATATGTCATATGACGGGGTGGTCCTCCCGTGCCTTATAGGCTCTGTTTCTTGTTCGTCTCCGGCATCGTCGTCTATTCCGTCGATGTCTTCAGAGTCGTAGTCTAGCATGTCGGTTAGATCGTCGACAGTGGCTACAAAGTGGGTGGTGGGTGGGCTCTGAATTTCTTCATCGTCCGTACCCCAACTATCCTGGCCATAATCCGGCCAGGACTCTCCCGATAACGAGAGGTGCTTTAGCCAATTTAGGATGTCGCCAAAGGGTGACTGTTGGAAGATGTCCGCGGTGGTGAATTCCATAACCGGCGCCCAATCCGAATCGATTGGTAGGGGCGTGGGAGGTTCGGAGTTCGGCAAGGAGTCCGGCACCTCGGAATCACGAGTTTCGCGGGGGACAAGATTAATGTTCGGCTCCATCGCCGTGGAAGTTGAAGCCCCTGAGGCGGCGTCTATCCACCAATCCTCGATCTGGGCGATCGGCTCCGGACTGATGGCCGAAGCGGATTCATGTGCGGCCACCAAGGCACTGTTCGGCGGTAGAGCTAGATCATGCCCATCGTCACAGTGCGGCGCGCTCGGCTGTGGCTCGAGTCCGTCGAAGATCAAGTCTCCGCGGACGTCGGCCGTGAAGTTTAGGCTTCCGAATCTGACCTGACGGCCAGGGGCGTAGCTTTCGATCTGCTCTAGATGGCCAAGCGAATTAGCCCGCAGTGCGAAGCCGCCGAATTCGAAGATCTGTCCGGGGAGAAAAGTCTCACCCTGGACAGCGTTGTTGGTTGAAGACGCCATCGGGCCTATCAGTGACGGCACAGAGGAACTCTCAATGAAAGCACCAATGTCGGTGTCAAAACCGGCGGATCTCGGGTAGGGGGTCCCGAACTGTGCATCTAGGCGGATGGTAACAGGAGACGAGGGACACGATGTTTTTACCCAGGTTCGGGCCCTCTCGATGGAGGTAAAACCCTACGTCCTGCTTGATTAATATTGATGATATGGGTAGTACAAGAGTGGATCTACCACGAGATCGAGGAGGCTAAACCCTAAAGCTAGCCTATGGTATGATTGTTATGATGTATGTTGTCCTACGGACTAAAGCCCTCCGGTTTATATAGACACCGGAGGAGGCTAGGGTTACACAGAGTCGGTTACAATGGTAGGAGATCTACATATCCGTATTGCCAAGCTTGCCTTCCACGCCAAGGAAAGTCCCATCCGGACACGGGACGGAGTCTTCAATCTTGTATCTTCGTAGTCTTGGAGTCCGGCGGACGATGATAGTCCGGCTGTCCGGACACCCCCTAGTCCAGGACTCCCTCAGTCCTCTTATTCCAGAATCATAAGGCTTTCATTACTCCCATGCCGGTGTTTTGCTCGCGAAAAATATTGGGTGGTAAGCCTTTAGTAGCGGATCTGCAAGCATATGCTTCGTTCTTATATGTTTAACATCAACAGTTTGATCCTTGATTCTATCTTTCACAACACGATACTTTTTTTTGAGCAAACACAGTAGGGAAAACCCCCACTGTAACTCTGACTTTCATTAATAGGGATAATGTTACATCAACTATACAATGAACATGGTAAAGTAAGAAAATCTACAAATAGTCCAGCCAGCTCTGCATTCCTTCCTTCAAACTAGGCTTTGCTTTTTTGATAATCATATCAAGGTGTTGTTTGAATGTACTGATACAATATGCCATATTCTTTTCCTTATGATCAAATATGATATTGTTCCTGTGCTTCCATAAGCTCCAACAACCTGCAATCAAACATTCCTTATAGCACTTAATATTGTTGTGTCTCTTGCCATCCAACAACATTTCAAGAAGATCAAAATCTGTATTCCATTGGATGCCAATATTCATCCAGAAATTCTGACTGAAATCACAGCTGAAAAAGAGGTGCATCAAGTGCTCATTTGGTTCATCATCACATAAAACACATGAGGTGGATTGGATATGAAATTTTTTTCCTGGTGAGGAGATCTCTTGTGTTAAGCCTATCCTGCAGGAGCAACCCGAAAAAGAACTTTTGCTTGGTTAAAGAGCATGATTTCCATATCCATTGAAATGGCTTAGGTGCATCTATAGGATTGCCAATGAACTCCAGATATATTCTTTTGTTAGAATATTTTGTGCCCCCCCCAGTAAAATTGCCAAGTGTCACATTGGTCATGATTCTCTCTGTCATTTATTAAGTCTCTTAACCGAATGCTTTGTTGAATAGCAATACTTGACATTGCAATGTGTTTGTCAGCATCACTTGACCTGTTGTTACTCGTATAGAATACTACGGGTTCATTATCGCAGTATAATAAAATTAGTTTAGATATGTTGTCAAGCACTTTTAGCCCTGGAATAAAATTCTTTAGCCATAGAGCCTGCCCGGTGGCCTCAAGAGATGCCACAAATTCTACTTGCATTGTAGATCCAGCATTTAACGTTCGTTTGGAGCTTTCCCATGATATGGCTACCCCGACAGAGTGTGAATATATAACTTAGCATGGATCTCTTACTATCCACATACCCGACAAAATCAGAGTCAGAATAACCAACAATTTCTAGGTTATCAGTTTTTTTATATGTAAGCATGAAATCCTTAGTTCCTTGCATATAACGCAAGACTTTCTTTGCGGCCTACCAATGGTCCGATCCTGGATTTGATTGGTATCTGCGAAGCATCCCGGTTAGAAAACATAAATCTATGCGTGTACATAGTTGAGCGTACATGATGCTTCCGACAGCTGAAGCATAAGGAACTGACTTAATCTGTTCAGTTTCATGCAGGTTCCTCGGACACTGAAATGGCCCAAACTTATCGCCCTTAACTATAGGGGTAGGTGAGGGTGAGCACTTATGCATATTGAATTTCTTGAGTACTCTCTCACAGTATGCCTTTTGAGATAGTCCTAACGTTCCTCTGGACCTATCTCGACGAATCTCGATGCTAAGGACATACGAGGCTTCACCAAGATCTTTCATATCAAAACGGGATGACAGAAAATTCTTGGTCTCATGCAGCGTATCACTATCGCTACAGGCCAACAATATGTCATCAACATATAGGACTAAAATTGTGAACCCACTGCCTTTAAACTTAACATATATGCAGTTGTCCACAACATTTCCGGTGAAACCAAAAGTTTTGATAATTTTATCAAACTTGAGGTACCACTCTCTTGAAGCTTGCTTTAAGCCATAAATTGATTTCTTCAGACGACATGCTAAATGTTCCTTCCCTTCCACAACAAAAATCTTCCGGCTGAGCCATCTAAACGTTTTCTTTCATGCCACCATTTGGAAATGTCGTTTTAACATCCATTTGGTGCAGTTCTAGGTCGTAATGAGCTACTAATGTCATTATGATTCTGAAAGAATCCTTAGTTGACACAGGAGAGAAGGTTTGCTTATAGTCAATTCCTTCTCTCTGTGTATACCCTTTTGGCACTAGCCTTGCCTTGAACCATTCGACATTCCCTTTGGAATCACACTTGGTTTTGTAGACCCACTTGCAACCTACTTTCTTAACTCCATCGGGAACTTCTACTAACTCCCTAACGTCTTTTGAGCACATAGATTTCAACTTGTCTTCCATGGCAACCAACCACTTGGACACATTTTTGCTTTTAATGGCTTCCTTATAAGAGGTTGGATCCTCCACCTTTTCCATATCATTCATATCCTCAATCATGAAAGTAACAATAATCATCTGATATGGCTTTGTTACTCTCATGTCGTGGTGTACCCACAGGAGGAGGTGGTGGTGGTACATCATTATTTTCCTAGTGGTCCTCATTTGTGTCTGGATTTTCATTATTAGTCTCCGGATCACCATTTGACCGAGGAACTGAACCGTGAGATTCAGGATCATCAGATGTCACATTTCTTCGTATTGAAAAAAACCTTGGATAATCGGGGATGGTGCACAAACCAGCTTATCCTCAAGATCGATCTCCCTTAAATTTGCGACCTTATTATCCTCAAAAAAATACCACTTGTCTAGTCTCCACAAACTTGGTGGTATGACTTGGACAATAAAAACAATATCCCTTTCCCCTATGAGGGTATCCAACAAAGAAATAGCTAACTGTTTTTGGATCCAATTTCTTATCCTTGCATAGAGTTAGCAACGTGAGTGGTTGCGCCTAAATCAATCCACCATGACTTTATAGAAATATCGACATAAAGAGATTCATCTACAGAAATTATTTCATCGGTACCTCTTTTGTTCATCCATTTTAGAAAGCCTGGGCAGTCTCTTTGGTAGTGTCCCTCCTGCATGCAGAAGTTACAAGCATTTTCTCCAGCAGTGGAGCTGCTAGGAGCAGAAGAAGAGCCGCCGGCTTCTTTACCCTCGAATGGCTTAGGGCCTTCTTTCTTGAATTGTTTTTTCTGAGGCTTAGGGAAACCTTGCCCTCATGCTTTCTCTTGTTAGAGCCAACATGAGAAACATGGTCTTTCTTCTGTCTCATTATCCTCTCTTCCTCCTAGACGATCCTTGCGGTCATCTCACTAAGTGGCCATTTTTCCTTTAGAGAGTTATATTTGACCTTAAATTGTTCAAATTCCTCTGGAAGAGACTCAAGAATCATTATTACAAGAAGACCTTCACTTAAAGAACACTCCAAAGCTGTAAGCTTGGTGAAAGCGTTCACCGGCCTTAGTATGTGCTACCTAACATTTCCGTCAATAGTGTATTTTTGCAGAAGCTTAGTAAAAATATCATGAGCATACACTTTGTCCGAGCCTTTAAATTGTTCCTCCATTTCAGCGACGAATTCTTTAGCAGTGTCTTTCTTAGGGAGTGCCTCAGAAATGTCCGGTGATATTGTCGCTTTCATGATGTGAAGCGCAATATGGTTGGACTTGTTCCATTTTTCCATCTTGACATCATAGTCCTTTTTGAGTTCTGGATACCCTATAACACCTTCCACGGGTGCTATAGGTTTTTCTTCCCTCAAGGCATAATCAAACTCATTACAACCCAAACATAATTTGTCTTGGGACTTCCAACACGGGAAGTTACTCCCCATAAGTGGTTCGATCATGTCGGACCGAAATGGAGCGGAAGCTGAAATTATCATAAAAATTCACAAGTAAACTTGCATGATTATAAATTTACATTGGTAAAATAACAAGCATGCCAAGGATTTAATTTCAACTCCATGTCATATCACCGTTGGGCAGAAAAGGCATGGAACTAAAATATCATAAAGTGACAACTCATGATAATAAAACAACGATGGTCTGAATTAAAATTAGAGTCATTTCATTCTCAATTTAAACATCAACATTAAAAAATATCATTATTTTTTATGTCTAAAAAGTATCCATCATGCAAACATGTCGTAAATTCCAAATAAAAGATCTCGTTGGTTCAAAATTACTCGGAATAATAACATGTTTTAATTCATCATATCTCAGGAATTTTCTGGCTAAAATAGTGCAAAAACATAATGTGTATTAACTGAAAATGCAGTGGAAAAGACAGAAAATGGCCAAAATGTATATGTGCCCGAAATACCCATAGCTACACGTAAAACGGTCCAACCCAGCAGAAGAAAACATTAAAAGAAAAAATAACTTTCCACTGGACTGAAATAACCTGGGCCGCAGCCCACGGCCGGACATGGCCATTAAGCTCCCGAAGGCCCAACTCGGAGCTCAGCGCAATGATGAACCGTCGGATCTAAACGGACGGTTCGATTTGATCCCGATCGGAAAAAACTTGCTCTCGTGCTAACCCGAGACCATTTCCTCCCCTCCTCCCTGATTCTCACTCTCTGGCAGAGTGATGACGTTCGACGGCGGCCCAAAAGGCGCGCCGGCCATGGCGGCTGCGTTCGCTGGAGGAGCGTGCCGCAGGATGAATTCCGCACGCTCCTTCGTCGAACGTGGCCCCGGTGTCCGCGCGCATGGCGTTTCAGGAAGGGAGGAGAGAAGCCGGCCACCACGACATGAGGGGCTACGGCGACCCGCACGGTGTCGGCCACACAGGAGGTCGACCATTTGAGCGGCGGCGGTGGCTTAGAATCGTTTTGCGCAACACATAGTATCATAAGGTAGTATCATGCATATAATACTAGTGTATGATACTACCTCCCTAATGCATAGTATCTTTTATTAGTATCATAGATGACTTTATGTATTGCCATGCATGACACATAGTAGCATAGCATTTATTATAAAACGCTATCATGATATGATACTCAACTCTCTCTATATTCATTTAATTCTATGCCACCTCTGTTGGATCTAATGCATCACTAGGATGCCAACAGTATGATGAAATTTCATCTAGATCACCTAAAACAATATGAACATGGATGGGTTTAGAGATCCTCTACATGTCACAGAGGTCGACATGATCGCCTGCTCTGTCAGAGAGGTAGAGGGCCTCCTCAACGTCCTGATGCCCTCAGGACGCCACCGTCATTGTCCGGGGACGACAACGGCGGCTCGAGTGGGTCTTCCCGTCGCTGCAGCACCCCTAATCGGATGGGGTGAGAGAATATCGGGAGGAGAGAAACCGTACGCGAATTGTGATCTCACAGGCAGCCAACCCTCTCCCGTACCCCCTTTTATCTAGCGCTAGCGACAGGGGACCTAAACCATCTGTTTGTTTGGGTGCCCCTGATCAGGTCACCTTAGTTGGGAGAAAAGTCCATGTACGTTGGTGCATGGATCCTCTTCCAGTAACGACATCTTTTCCTTTTTTCTGTTTGGCTAATAGATCTGCAATATTTTTGTTAATAGCTTACCAAGCTGACCACTTGGTGTTTGGCTAATAGATCTAACTACATGTACAACCGTCACATCAAAACCAACAACCTCATCAACATTGCCTAATTGGCATGCATAATACTAGCTATAATACTACCATTACAACCAGCCTAAGGTGCATTGACATCTTAACATGTTAAGGCATGGTTACGCGCCATGGACTAAAAGCTTGCAGGACGCAACCTTAGGCCTCATTTGGTTTCACAGTTCCCCCCCGGGATCCCTTCTTGTTCCCCGGGCTGGGAACCCATGAGCCAAGTTGGCCCTGGGTGATCTACCCGGCCATTTGGTGGCCCACGATATCGGGGTAGCCCGGCCCCTTCCACGTATTTTCCCTGGGAGAACCTTCCACGCCTGGAGTGGCCGGGGAGGAAACCCTTGATCTCTTGGTATCGCGAACGAGAGGCGGCAGCGGCGGCAAGATCCAAGCATGACGCGCCACCACGCTCCGCCCTCCTCCGGAGCTTCGCCCGACAACTAGAAGCGACGCACCACCACGCTCCGGCCTGTACCTCCATGCTTTGTCCCTCCGGTGGGGGCGACGACGATCGGGCTCGTCACCCCCTTCTTCCCGGATCTTGTCTCTCCCTCGAAGCATTACTCACCTCCAGCAAAGACGATAGCCATAGATCATCCTCCTCTTTCTCATCAAGGTTATCCCCTCCTCCTCCTCTTCCACTCACTATTTTTCTTTGCCATAGTGGTTCCTTTCCTGCTACACGCACTGACGAGCGTCTATACAGATCAAGGGACCTCCTCTCCTGTTTGAGGTTTGTACCCTGACCCCAAGTGAGCAGTTGTACTGAAGAACATCGAATGCTTTGAAGTGCTCTATCTAATCCTGACATCACAAGTGAGCACATCCACCTTTACCTCTATATGCACAATGTTCTAGTATATTGTGAAGATGGCAAATTTGTTTGTAGGTGGGTTCGTTCAAGGAGGTAGGATTGACGCAAAATGGTAGTTGAATGACACATGAGATGAACTATATCATAGAAAGCTCGGTGGTTACTATGGTTGTAGGTGGGATGGGTCTGCTGTTGTTTTGGTTTGGTGTGGGTAGCTGAACTTGTTTGGGTGGAAGAAGATTTTGCTTGCTGGGTTAAGATCGTTGATGGCAATAAAACACTAGTTCAGTTTTTTTGGCGATGAAAAACTAGTTGAGTTGAGCGTGTTTGTTTTTTTGGTACCCATTGTGTACTAGTTGAGTGAAGGTTGCTTGTGTAGACTATATATGCAAGTCTGATGGATACTGCTTTTGTTGCTCCTATTGGTCCCTAATCTCTAGTTGCTGCTGTTGCGGGAAAAAATGTTCGTCTGCTCCTTGATGGATATGATGTGATGCCATTCTTTGGTTGATGAATACTACACTTGTTTTATCGATTTGTCGTTGTGGCTAGCTGGCCGGAGTTCACATCTCTTTGACTGACTGACTACAGTTGATTTGTCACTCTGTCGATTTGAGGTGTTACTACCTTGTATCGTTTGAGGTGTTACTACTGAGTCCAGTCACATACTTGTTGTAGTTTTGTTTGTTCGTTCATTTCAACCTGTGCTACCTACTGCCAAAATTTGATTGATCCTCCTGACTGATCATTGTTTTCTAGTAGGTATTGATTTGTGGGCCAACTCTATTTAGTTATCTATATGTAGCTATTCATTATTTTATCGTGTTTCAAATGCAGGTGCTCTGATATTAGAAGTTGGCTTTATCCGAAGACTTTGTGTTCAATTGCTTGGTGCCTTTTGATTCGTCGATCATTGAGAAGTTTTCACTCGGAGCAAGAAAGGTATGTGACGCAGTCATCCCTTTGACATGGCCACTGAGGAAGCTTAAATTATGCAAAACTACTGCTCTTGTGATGTTGTTTTTCTCTGCCTAGTATTGAAAGTGGTCTTATTTTAGTATATGAGAAAACTGATGCTCTTAATTATGTACGTAGATGTTACAATAGAAATGGTATTATCTTTGTATTCACTCCTGAGCTTCCTAGGCTCCTAGCTATTGGTTCTTTGCAGCCATAATAGAGATGGTATTATTATTGCTTTATTTATAATTATTATCATTGTATTAATTTTGTTTTCATTAGGTATAATAGTGATGGATTGTAGGAGAAATAAAATTATTAAGATTATCTCGCAAGAACAAGAAGAAGACGATGAACTATTTTTCCTTTTGGTTCCCGCTTTATATGTTTCCCTTTATGAGGAAAAGCATCCAGTTCACACATCATCTTTATCCGGGGCTGCAAAGGTTAAGGAAATATTAGAAGGCCACGAGAGTTGGTCTAAGGTTGAGTTTCGGATGGAACCTGAGATTTTCAAGTCTATCATGGATTACCTTAGAAGAGAGAATCTACTGAAGGGTACGTCGCGTGTTGCTATCGAGGAGCAGTTGGCAATGTTCATGTACATGATTTCGCACAATGCTAGTAATCAAGATCTACAAAAATACTTCCAACACAGCGCAGAAACAATTCATAGGAAGGTAAACATGATTTTTGACTTAATTCCAACTCTAGCCCAAAGATTTATAAAGATTCCAAGTTCACTCCAGCACCACCCGAAGATTGTTTTGAACAACCGTTATTGGCCTTATTTCCAGGTGAACCACTACACACACATCTCCATATCAATGGAATTTTTGAAACTTCTCCACATAGATTTCTAAACCTACCAACTTTGTTATTTCTTTTTCAATGTGCAGAACTGCATTGGTGCTATAGATGGAACACATATCCCCATCACTATTGCTGAAGATAAGCCCCCCATTTAGGAATAGGAAAGGAACCCTCTCACAGAATGTCATGGTTGCATGTGATTTTGATCTGAATTTCACATTTATTTCATGTGGGTGGGAAGGGTCCGCATCAGATGCAGGAGTTCTTCATTCTGCTATTAGCAAGGGATTTCATGTGCTAGATGGAAAATGTTATCTCATAGATGGTGGATATGCAAACACGCCTTCTTTTCTTGCACCATATCGAGGAGTTCGGTATCACCCAAGTGAATTTAGGAGGCGACACTCATCTAATACGGGCTATGCAGACCATAGGGAGATGTTCAACCATACCCATGCAATCCTCCGGAACCACATCGAAAGGAACATTTGTGTTCTGAAAAAATGCTTCCCTATCTTGAAAGTGGGCAATCACTACCCAATAGAGTCACAAATCAAGATTTCGGCGGCATGTGTTGTATTCCATTACATCATTAGAGCTCAAAGTGGTGATGAGGCATGGTTGGATCACCAACCACCGTTAATTCCACCAGAAACATATGTTGATGTTCCAGAGGGAGATGATGTCAACCAACATCATCACAATGAGGCAAACGATGGAAACACTCTTAGAGATCAGATCGCGGTGCAAATGTGGGCTGATTATAACAACTAGTCGGACATGAGTTTATTTTGTAATTTTTTTCTCACCTTTTCTTAGGTAAAGTAGTGGTAGAGTGAAATTTAACTAGTACCCCATTGTTGGTTCAATAATGTAGCTATGGCAGCGCCTAGGGCATCTTGGGACCATGCATACGAGAAAGGTCTCGTTGGTATAATGCTTGACCACAACAATCCCATTTATCAAGGTCAAAATGGGTGGACTACTGAAGGGTGGACTAGAATGACAAATACATTCAATCAGAAATTTCCACTAGCTCATTTCACCAAGCAACAAATCCAAGAGAAGGATAAGGATTTAAAAGGCAGTGAGAGACTCTCGGAAACAGAGTGGCACGGGATGGGATGATACACTTTGCATGATCATCGTTGAACCTGTAATATGGGATGAACTTATCAAGGTTAGCTCTTTTCTTGATATATTGTTTGTTCACTGCCATTCGTGCTCTTCAAGGCATTGTTTTATTGATCCCAACCATACAATGTTGTTGCATTCAATAGGATAATCCAAGGGTAAAGAAGTTCCGTTCAAAACCATTCATGATCTTCAAGTCATTGGCTACACTACATGAAGGTGTGTTTCCTATATCATGTGTTTCCGTCGACCCTACATATTAAATCCTTTTCATTCTTGCTTTAATTATATAGTATTTGTGAGATTGTTGAGATACTTGTATTTTTTCATGTTTCTAAGAGAACATGCTGATATGTTTCTTTTTTTTGGAGCAGGAAGTATTGCTTCAGGAGACTTGAACTTTGTATCAATTCCGCAAGTGGATCTCACAAGCGATGCCATTTCTCCTATGGATTCCTCTACCAATGATTTGAACCATATCTCCTCTACCAATGTTGATGATGGTATGTCCTCATATGATCTACAAGGGCAAGGGGCATCAAGAAGAGATGAACCTGAAGCTACAACATCTACCAACTCTGAACAAAAGGGAGCACTGCCTGTGAAAAAGAGGAAGCAAAGCCAGATCGCTGTTGTACTTGAGGATTACATGGATTTTCGGAAGAAACAATCTGCAAAACTGGTTGACGAGTTGAAGGAATCAAAGCAAGATGGCATCTTCTCGATTGGAAACTGTATGGCTGCGCTAGAACCAATGGAAGATCTATCAGTTGCAGAAAAAGCAAAGGCACTGCGGCTTTTCAAATGCCCAATGAATCGAGAAATATTCATTAATACCAAGGACTCAAATCTTCGGCTTTATTGGTTGAAGGAGGAGATTTCTGAGATGTAAATGGCATAAGGTGTGTAACCAGTTCACCTTCTTGTTTTGCACTACATCCATTTATATTCATTTACTTTGTGGCATTATTGACTGGAGCTTTGTATAAGCTTGTTTCTCTCTGTTAATCGATGATAGATAAGCAAATACAAAACACACTTCATTCTTTAAAACTGACTAGAAGAGCCACACATTTGGAGAAATGTTACTGCCCTTTGTTTGGTACTTTCTGTGTACCTTTAAAAGCTTGTTAGTGATACTTAATTTGGTGGCCTCCTCCCATTGGTTTCACCTCCTATTGCCTCATAAATCACCTAACAACAATATATTGCCCTGTTCATCTGGAGACTTTCTCAAGTAAACAAATTGGGTTACTGGACATCCTTGTGATTGCGTTCCGAAACTATATTTGTAGTCTTGATTTTTTTTATGCACAGTGCACAAATCATATGTTGGTTGATACTATTTTATTAGTTTTCTTATACTACAAAATAGTGTTGTGAGATTCTGAACTGATGCTAGCTAACTTATTTCTTTTTGTCATTCAGCCAGCATCAAGTTGTGGTACATGATGTCGAGGAAGGAGTGGAGAAAAGACCGGAGTAGGACGTGATTGTTGCTTTGTGGCCCATCTTGTTCGAAAGTATCCCTGCGTTGGACATGGCAACTTATAATCCAGAACTTTTTATAGTGCACAAACTTGACGATATATCAATAACTCTTGTAATGATTGTTTTTATTTCCGCACATGAAAACGGCTTAGGCCAATGCTCGATCGTCGTGAAATGCAGACTGCTATCTTAAGCTTGGTGAAGTGATGGATAAGTTGTAGTAATATTTTAAAATTCTAGTTGACATGAATTATGAACCTTTGTTATGTGCCTGTGATTTTTGTTGTTTCTTAGAATTATTTGTGGAATGTGATTTTTTTTGTTTCTCAGAATTATTTGTGGAATTTTTATCTATGATTTGGTTGTTTTTCAAAATCATCTATAGAATTTTTATGTAAGATCTGCTATATTATATCTGTCTGTAGTATGCAAGGGATTTTCTTCCCTTTCATGTTACTATTTGGGCACCTGGGCAATGGGAACATCTCCCACGTGGTGGGAGGGGTTGCATGTGCACAGGGGAATCTCCCCTAGGGGTTTATTGCCCAGGTTTTTTCCTGCCCAGCATCCAAACGAGGCCTTAGAGGGGAAACACGCGTGGAACAGATGGCAAGGCACCCCTGTCAGGCTTGGCTGTTGTTAATTGCGTCGCACGGTTGCCTTGCTGTTTATTGCAAAAAATGGGTACTAGCCTGGAGCTGCTAGATGATGGGCGTGGAACACGTTTCCACGTTTAATATGCAACTAACCTTATCTCCATCAACTAACCTTTGTTCACAGATGTGTTGCGTGCATATATACACAAAATGAATATTGCTTTCTCAAGCATGAGAATGTCGATCCGATCGTCTGTTTTCTTTGAGTGGGGTGATGGACATGGATGGATTTGCTCCATGCGGAGCTGCCCAGAGCCGGAGGGAATGGACGTGGCGCGAAACCGTTTCTCCGAAAACAACGGCACGGGAAAATCCAGCTGGGCCCGACAGATATGGATCATGAACAACAAGGAGACGCGAGCTAACCGGCCCCACTATCTTATTCAAATGAAAAACACGGGCCAACAAAACCGTAATCCTGGCCACACCGGAAAACGGGCCCACCACGACACTAACAACGCGAAAACGAACCAAACAGGGACGTAATAAATTAGAAAATAAAACACATCCACTAGACTTTGTACGTACAATATAATGTACCGGAAGTGAAGCAAGGGACATATACAGGCACCGAGCACCAGCTCGAAGGCCCGAGCGGAGATTCTCCGGCGATGCGAGGCGCTGTAGCAACTATTGGTGGACGCCGATTTGACGGGGAAGTGCGCGTGAGTCCGGACCCCGCCCGGATCGGAGCCATCGGACGGCGGAGAGGGCCGCCCGTTCGACAGTTCGACGGTTGAGAGCGCCTTTTCGTGACGGGACGGGCTGCTTTTGACTTGGTTGCCAAAGCCGACCAATGGAGTGAGGGAGTGAGTGAGAGAGAGAGAAAGAATTTGTTGGCGCATTGAGCCACCAACCGGCATTATTTGACGGCGATGGCGATGGGCGGCATGTGATGCGGTGGGCCCGCCGGAGAACGCATCTCTATCTCTTTCTTTATCCTCCAGATGCACCCATCCAGCATTTCGTTGGTATACTGTCGAATTAAAAAAAAATGCATGCCGTTGTTTCGAGGTTACGGACACGTACACCGTCACCTTGCACGGGCTACAGCAAAGCCCCGGCGGCCCTCTGTTCGTTCTGGCTGTCCATGGGCCATGGCGGCTATGCAGCGAGCCCAGCTACGAAAAAGCTATGGCGGCCATCTCTTTCCCTTTTGGTTGTTTTTTTCCTGTTTTTTTCTTCTCTTCTCATGTTTTTTTTTTGGTGAAACAGCGGCGAACATATTTTTATATGTCATGAAAATTTCATATTTTTGCGCTAACATATATTTATTTCATCAAGATATGAATATTTTTAAATACAGGTTGTCCATTTTATGAGTACATACTAAATATTTTTCATATACATGTTTAGCATTTTTCATATACATCTTAAAAAAATTATGAATACACGTTTGAACGATTTTATATTCTTAGATGAACATTTCTTTAAACATGTGAAAATTCGTTAAGTGTACGAACATTATTTTAGATGATATAGACATTCTTTTTCAAATGCCATGACCATTTAAGTGTCATAATCTTTTTTTAGGGAATGATATGTTTGAGCAAAAATGCGTGAACAACTTTTTACATTGAATTTTTTTCCAAAATATGTCATGGACAATATTTCATAAATGTGAATAATTAAAAATGTTATTGAAAATTTTATGATTAGTGCAAACATTTTTTTATAGATTTATGAACGATTTTTTATAGATTTTATGAACGATTTTTTATATTTCACAAACGTTTTATAACATGTCTTGAACTTTGTTTAAAATATAAGTAAATATTATATTAACATAAATAACGAAAATATTAAAAAATATAAGTAAACTTAAGGAAGAAAAGAAAAAAGAAAACTAACTTGTAGAACATGAGATGAATTGTAGTCGATGCCTTAAACTAGTGATGGAGTGAGCTCTCCTTCTTGCACTGGCCAGGCCCATTTAGGTAGCCGCTTCAGGCGACACTTTGTCGTTCGCGCAATAAGCTAGCATAAACACCATATCTCACTTATGGGTGACAGAAGTCCCAAGCTCTATTGAGCGCTTTAAGCGTCAGTTGTAGGTGTTTGGGCAAATTGGCGCACACCCCTCTCCACCTCGTGCTCGGCCCACTTAATACTATTATTCTCATCCGCAAAAATATCTCGCGTGCTAGGGTCAACTCCTATTTGCCGCCCTCATCGCCGGTTACAAAACTAGTTTGCCAACCGACGCACTCCCCCTCCGCGTAGGGCCGACCCATTCACCTTTTTTTCTCTTTTCTGTTAAACATCAAAAACAAGAAGCGGGCACAATGAGTCAAACCCGAGACCTCTTCCTTCAGTAGAATCACAGTAACCAACTAGGGGACCTCAATGGTGTGCTTTTTTTTACCTTTTCTTTTTCTTTCTTCTATTTGTAGCTCGCTGGTTAATTTTGTGGGGAGCTCTTATTTATTTTTTTATTTTATTTTCTGGTTCCTTTTCGTTTTTTCTTTGCTTTTTTAAAAAGCATGAACTTTTTGCAAATTCGAAACATTCTTCAAATTCATGAACTTTTTCTTGAAAATCCACAATTTATTTTCAAATTCCATGAAATTTTTCCAAATTGGCAAACTGCTTTTTCAAAATCAATGAACTTTTTTTCAAAATCTGTGCCTTTATTTGAAAAAATATTAACTTTTTTCAAAATTTATGAGAGTTTTACAAAGTTTTAAACTTTTCTCAAAATCAATGAACTTGTTTTCAAAATCCTTTTTCCAAAATCGATGAACCTTTTTCGAATTCATGTACTTATTTCAAATAGATGAACATTTTTCTTGATTTCATGGATTCTTATTGAATAAAATTGAAAGGTGTTCATAGTTTTTGAAACCACTAGCCATGTAGTACAATATGTTTTTTCTTTGAGGCAAGTAATACACTTGGTCGTACTGTATATTTTTTAGGGGAAGGTTGTACTATAGGTAATAACGAACGAAAGAAAAACCAGCGAACGTGCGGAGATGAGCAGGTGCAAGCGGGAGATTGTACTATTGGGCCGCGTCCCGCAAACAAAGCAAACAAGCACCAGCTATCCTTTTCGGTGCCTTAAGCGCCGCATAGGAGCTCTCCGCGCTTAGTTTCTGTTCAACCGATCAATGTAGTTTTGTCTTGCCGGTTTTAGGAACTTTTTACAAGGTTTCATCTGTTTTTTCTGGAGAGGTTGTCTCCAGTTTTCTTCCACGTTGAGTTTTGTACAATTCGTCCTTTTCTTTTTTCTTTTTTGTTTCAATTTTCATTTTGATTTAATTTGTTTTCCAAAATTTCATGATTGTTTTTCGAATTCTTGAACTTTTTGTACAATTTTGGACATTTTTAAATTTTACATACATTTAAAAAAAATTCAAATTCGTTTATATTTTTCATTTTATTTTTTTGCCTTTCCCATTTCCTCAAATGTCTGAACTTTTTTCAAATTCGCGAAATTAATCTAAATTTCATTAACTTTTACAAATTTACGAACTTCTTTTATTTCTTTTGTGATTTTTGTTCAAATTAAAAAAATTCAAATCCTAGGAACCTTTTTTTGAATCATGTGACATTTTTTCATATGTACGAACATTTTCTGTATCCAAGAACGTTTTTCAAACTTCGTAAACAAATTTTCAAAATCAATGTTTTTTTTCAACTGTACATATCCATGTTTTTTTTTTGAAATTTATGAGTTGTTTCCAACCCACGATTTATTTTCAACCTTTCTCATTTTTCAAAATTCAACGATCAATTGTTAATCGGTCAACTATCAACTGTCGCGAACCAACCTGTGATTGATGGTTAGAGGGACAACGGTATCCCCAACCCACCAGGAGTCAAGTCCTGATGCTCACATTATTTCTGAATTTATTTCAGTATTTCCGGCGATGCGCTTTCAGTGGGAGGAGACGTTCCCGTCGACGACGAGACGCTTATAGTGACTTCGTAAATCTTAAGATGATATGCCGGCTCAGTCTCTCGAAGGTGCTCATAGAGGTATGGTGTGCGTTCATAGGGGTGAGTGTATACGTGTATGTATGAGTGCTTGTGTCTGTGCTGTGTTTAAAAGAAAAAAAAACTATCGACTGTCAAACCGTTCACTTGTCAACCCATCAAAGGTCCGCCTGTCAACTAGGCGTAGCTGAGCTGGGCCAGGACGCGGTGCTGATTAGGAGCTCCCGACACAAGTCTCCGGCACTGGCGATTTTCTAGTTAGCCACGACACAAATAACGGGAGAGCCCAGTGTTGGTAGGGGTTTTGGGAACCTTCCGTGTGAGTTTTAATACTACATCAGTCCTGGTTTATTGGTCCTTTTTGTAATTTGTGTTAAATTTTGATTAAAGATTTAACTTACAAAATGTTAATGCATTTCAACAAAAAGTATATCGTTGGATTCGTATTTGCAATGATATAATTTTTGGTGATATGCATGAACATTTTGTTAGTTAAATTTATGGTTAAAATTTGGCACGGAATAAAATAAGGACCAATAAAACAGACAGAGGTAGTAGGTTCCAACCGTTTTTTTCTTTTTAGTTTCTTTCTATGTTTTCCTTTCCTCGTATGTCGGTTTCTTTCTTTTTATTTTTTCCTATTTTAAATACATGTAGACTTTTGTTAATGCAAGGTAGAACATCTTTTGCAGGTTCATCTTTTTCAAGTACGTGTTGAACTTCTTTAGACATTTTTTTTATTACATATTGAATATTTATCGAGTGTTATAGATCTCAAATAGATTGAGAACAAGTAACGTTCACAATGCTAATCGTGGCGAGTAGATTTTGCATGCATACTTTACATTGTTACGCATACTTTACATTGTTACTGCTTGAATTGATATTTGAAGATGTGAAAGAACTCTTTACATATCATTCATATGAATTTGCTCATCTATCTTAATTTCTTGGCTACTGCTATTTATAGAATAACAATTTTACCATTAATCAGCCCAACAACTACTATGTATTTTGGATCAAAATTCGTATAGGACCATACATAGATTCACCTATCCCCGAACATTTTTTTACCTCAAATATACAATGTTCATCTTTGTTGAAAGAATGTGCGGTGACCCCATGTTTGGTTTTGGTAATTGATGACAATCTTTATGGACTAATGGTTGCCTTGAGTTATAATTGAAGAATTTCTCCATAGGATTTTCTTTAAGTCCATGTGTTGGTTTCAAGGAGTTTATGAAGTGACCAATGTGTTATTCATGGAATTATCCAAAGATTGGTCATGTACACGATACAAGGTTGATCAAGACTAAGTAAAAGTGTAAATCAAGTTGATCAACACACAAAGCATACAAGATGTACCGAGAGGGATCAAGTGGTCCCATGGTATGGTAAGCATTTTTCATTACGCTTTGTGTACTAATCCAGGGTCTACGTGAGAGTTCTATATGGTGTTAGACATGTTTCTATGGGCTTGCTTCAAGAGGAAGATCACATACAACCCATGGAGGATGACATCAAGTGGTGATCGTCATCAAGATTGCCGTGTGCAATTTCAAGTGAAGCATCACGGAGATATCATGCTTGAAGATTGTTGTCCATTGTGGTGACAATGGACTTGTGAAGATATGTCAAAGAGTGGCTCACCCATAGTGGGGTATGGGGGAGCAATCTACTAGTCTTCATCAAGCCAGCGCAATCAAGAAAGGTGGTCCAACTTGAGAAAGTCAAGATCGCCATCATCTAGCTCGTGAACTATGTGCAAGGCAAAGGTTTGCCCTTGATAGGTTCTCTATTTTACCAGTCTCATGGTGGTAGTTGGGAGACAGGGTTGTAGGATCGATTGCCATACTATCAGGGGGCTCTCAAGTTAGTAGTTTGATCGAACCGTTCGTAGAGAGCTCAAACCATTGCACCCTTGCATCATATTTCTTGGTTCTTATTTGGTGTTTCTCTGTGTGAGTTTTAGAGCTTATGGTCATTTTCTTGACAAGCTCGAGTTCATCGAAAACATAGTTCATATATGCATCTTCCATGATGTTTTCAATGTTGGAGATTTTTCCAGTTCTTCATTCATAGAGGTTCCACATCTCTATATCTTAGGCATGCTCCCTCTGCTGTTGGATAGTATTTATCGTCATCTATCCAACAATATTGAGTTTGCTCAATTCGGATCTCATTTGCAGAAGTTATGGCAGATTAGGCTTTCCTGCATCCATCTGTTTTGCTTAGGCCTTTTTGTTGCTCTCTAGTGGTAGTACCGCCCTGGGCAGTGGTAGTACCGCTTGCGCGGTTCCAGTGCCGCGGGCACTACCACTTGTTTTCAATTCTCGATACCTTATCACCTCAGCGGTAGTCGAGCGGTAGTAGTGCGCGATAGTACCGCTTGCGCGGTACTTCTAGCCTTCTACTACCGCATGCAGGAATCTCCGCTTATATTTTAGCCTCTGGATACGTTTTTCCTCTACGCGGAAGTAGAGCGACAGTAGTGGGCGGTAGTACCGCTCCGTGCGGTAGTACCGCACTACCCTACTATACTACCGCGGTTTCACCTGTAGACGGCACTACCGCCTCCTTGAGCTTCTCAGTTGCACGTAATGGCTGAAACTACTGTGCCAGCGGAAGTACCGCTCACCCGAGTGGTACTACCGCTTGTTCACGGACTGAGTGCACAACAGTTGGATTTGGGAAGGCCTATAAAAGGAGGTCTTCTTCCCCATTGCGTCTAATCCTTTTTTGATCTCGTGTTCTTTCCCCATTGTTGACCTTCTTCTAGCTCGCTATCTCTCGATCCCTCCAATGATTCTTGCTAGTTCTTGAGGGAAAAGAGAGAGGAGATCTAGTCCACATTTCCACCAATCACTTTCTCCGCTATGTGAGGGGAACCCTTTGGATCTAGATCTTGGAGTTCTTCGTGTTCTCTTCTTTGTTCTTCCTCTCATTTTCCTCCCTAGAATTAGTTGCTTTGCTGGGATTTGGGAGAGAATGACTTGGGCACTCCGTGTGCCCTTGCCATTGCATTTGGGGCATTGGTTTGTGTTCTCCATGGTGATACGTGGAAGTGAAGTTGAGAAGCTTGTTACTCTTTGGTGTTTGGGCACCCTAGAGCTCGTTCCTCTTGGGTGCCTTGGTGCCTTAGACGGTTGGTGTTGTCGGAGCTTAATCATTGTGGTGTAAAGCTCCAGGAAAGCACCGGGGTCTCCAATTAGGTTGTGGAGATCGCCCCGAGCAATTTGACGGGTACCGGTCACCGCCCCAAGGGTTACCAAAGTGTACGGATTCGGTGACCGTCCCCAAGGGTTGTCAATTGTCGGGGTTCGGTGACCGCCCTTAAGGGTCCCTTAGTGGAACCACGGCATCTTGCATTGTGCGAGGGCATGAGGGGAATACGGTGGCCCTAATGGCTTATTGGGGAGCATTGTGCCTCCACACCACTCCAAACAGATACATCGTCGTCTCCGCGTGCCTCGATTATCTCTTACCCGAGCCCTTTACTTATGCACTTTACTTTGTGATAGCCATAGTGTTTCATGTTATATATCTTGCTATCACCTAATTGTTTATCTTACTTAGCATAAGTTGTTGGTGCACATAGGTGAGCCTAGTTGTTTTATGTTTTGTGCTCGACAAATTAAATGCTAGTTTTATTCAGCATTTGTTTAAGCCTAAATCGTAATTATTTTAAAGCACCTATTCACCCCCACTCCTCTAGGCGACATCCATATCTTTCATATGTTTTAATACACCTGACATTAGCAGTTGCTTTGTATTTCTAAGGATGTATTGTGAAATTGTGATATTCATACACAATTTTTGTCTATTTTCTCCATAAGCCATCATATATACCTCGGGCTACTTGTGAGATCACACTAACTGAGATACCAAATATATACTTGAATGTTTAACATTTTCGTATCTGGAGATACATTAAATATTATTGTTATAATGTTTATATTAAGGGCCCCAAATTTTACTTTCATCCCAGCCCCTTAATATCTCAGGACCGGCCCTGAAGGAGTGGGAGCTCTTTCTCATAAATATGGTTTTGTAATGTGTTTGCTTCGAGATATAATGGTGGAGTGGGTAGGGGTATATATAGGCATCACAAAAAATCTGAATATTACTCATTTTTAGCATATTTTGGTGAAACACTCGGTCAGACCGAACTATAAAAAGGTTCAAACTTTGGATATTTCAGTGGCTTTGGGTGAAACTGTTCGGCGGCTCCAGTTGTGATGACCTAAGAATTTTTCACACTTTGGTGTCACTGACGAAAACCGTTCAAAAATTCTGAAGGAGTTGCATTAGGCAACAAAAGGTTGGCAAGTGCTCTTTGGCGAGACTGAAATTTAGGGTTTAGGAAACCGCTATATCAAAGCGACTCGGTGACTCCGGTGTATAAAGTTTAGTCAGTCCGAGTTGTATTTCAGATTTGTGATATATAGGGAATATGTAAACTTCTATGAGGCTTTTGTAGTTTGATCTTTAAGCACTTGAGAAAGAGAATCATTACACAATCTTCCCTTTTCGATAAGATTGGCATGCCGATGTACTCAATGTGACCTTGGATTAATTAAATAAAAAATGAAGTCTTGAGGCTTGACTAACACTTGTCCTTAGCGTTTTAAGGGGTCCACTTTCACATCCTATTGTTGTACCTAAATTGAACTCTCCTGAAATATTCTTTTCAGTTGGCATTATTTCAATGAGATATATGTTGTCATGGATTACCAAAACCACCCGAGGATTAGATGCACTTTCAACGTATGTAAGTGGGGTGGTCCATATAGGCTCCCTCACAGGTCTTAGGAAACATCCAGAGATTTTGGATTGTTTTTTAATGTTTTACTGACATTTTTACTGTTTGTTTTTATTTTAATTTTTAATACTTTTAACAACAGTAATGAATATATTTTTCAGTTTTTTGAACCTTTATCAATTGTTGAACACCTTCTCAAATTCATTAATATTTTCCAAATTGTGAACTTTTCTAAAATTGATGAAACTTTTCCAAATTTATGATATTTGTAAATTCATCAGTAATCTATGTATATGAACTTTTTTTAACACCTACTTCTAGTTAGTGTAGGCATAGGTCTTTTTTTGGCGAAAAGTGTAGGCATAGGCTGTGACCTTAGTTTGTGAAGGACATCCTGTGATTTTCTTTTCTCCTAATGTAGGCACAATCTTTCTAGTACTAATACGTACTTCTGGTTAGACAACTGGGTACACCATAAACTGCTTGCTGTTTTGTTCTCATGTCTACATTCCCACACCATTCTACCCCCTACTTGTGTCACTGTGTGTCTACTGCTTTGAATCATGGTTTAGAATCAATCCCGCGGAACCACCTAACTTCTAATGTCATTGCCGAGTTGTGCTCCATTTTGTTGTTGATGCAAGATTTCGAGCCTTCGCAGGTCCCAGACGAACGCTTCCTCCTTTGTGGTCTTCCTTCTCCACCAAGGCCGCTACGACCTTGACATGTGGAATGACAATGTTGACATTCATGCCATGCCAATTTGGTCCTCGCGTGTCCTCAACCGGATGAAGATCTTTGCCTGGCTACTCTTTCGCGGACGGTTAAACTCCAAGGCAAATTTTCTTCACGAGCATATTGCCACCGATGCCTTCTGCCCAAGGTGCAACTTTGATGGGGAGGACATCGCTCACATCTTCATTGCATGCCCGCTTGCTCAGCGCATCTTGCAAAGGGTCGGCCTCTGCATCAGCCCCAACATCGATGACCTTTGGGACTGTGGTCTCCCTTCCAATGCTGGCATAAGGATTTGGCACTCCATGCTATTCATCATTCTCTGAATGGTTTGGGAATCTCGAAATGCCATGACCTTCATGCAAGAAAACCATCACAGTTCATCCCTCTCAAACGGATCAAAAGTAGACCTAGTGCTATGGACTCACGGATGAAAAAGCCGAAAGAGAGACATGCCGCCTCCTCGTGGCGTTCTTATCTCTCTTAACAATTACACATGCTTATATAATTCACTTTGTTTTTTGGGACCCTTTATAATCGGTCAAACCATGGATTGCAAAATTGAACAAATACTAGCAAGAGGGCTTGTGCGTTGCAAACAGGAGAAAAAAAAATATCATAATCTTCATTTGCCATGACCACATTTTGCCGCATACCAAGATATACTATCACTCTCAATTTCGTGAAATCATGAACTATTTTTGAAATCATGAATATATATTTAAACTCATGCACATATTTGAAATAAAGAACATTTTCAAATTTGTCAACACTTTTACAAATTTTTGAACATTTTCTAAAATCAAGAATATTTTTTAAATTTATGAACCTTTTAAACTATCTGCAAACCTTTTTTAAACAATTTCTTGAATTGGCGAACTATTCTGGAATCGACGAACATTATTCAGAAATTGGCGGAACAACTTTTTAAATCACACGCATTTTTCTGATTCAACGAACATTTCTTGAATCAACGAATATTTTATGAATGGATAAACTATTTTGTAAGCCATGAACAATTTTTGAATTGTTAGAACATTTTTTCCATTCATGAATAGTTTTTGAACTGACGAAATTTGTTAAATTTCATTAACATTTGCTAATTCACAACTTTTCTAAAAATCATAATCATTTTTTATTTCCTGAACATTTATTTTCAAACAAACATTTTTTACAAAATTATGAACATTTTTTGAATCAACAAATATTTTATGATTTATTAAACATTTTATTTCAAAATTACTATTTTTAGAAAATTCGTACAGTTTTTAAATCCCAAATTATGTAAAGTAGAAAAAGCGAAAAGACAAATAAAAATAGAAAATGAAATTTAAAAGCAGGGCGTTTGGACATGGGCCGGCCCAAACCGGTGTGCTGCGTCTTGTTCCAGCGCGCATGTTACAGATTTTTGAAAATCATGACCATTTTTTTAAAATCGTGAACATGTCTCATTTTCGTGACCATATTTTTAAAATCGTGAACATATCACTCTCATTTTTGTGAAACCGTGAATAATATTTGAATATTATGACCATTTTTTTAAATCGTGAACATATCTGAAATTGTAAAGATTTTTCAAATTTGTGAACAATGTTACTGATTCTCAAACATTTTCTAAAATCATGAACATTTTATACTATTTGCAAACACTTTTTAGTTCTGATTTAAAAAAAAAATAGTTTTCTTCAATAGGCGACATTTCTAGAATCGACAAACATTTTTTTGGAAATTGTTAGGTGGAACAATTTTAGAAATTCACAATTTTTGTTGGATTTAGCAAACATTTTTTGAAAATGCATGATCAGTTTTTAATCAACGATCATTTTATAAATCAGAAAACTATTTTGTATATCACAAACTGTTTTTGAATTTTTAGAATACTTTTCAGTTAATGAACATTTTTTGAATTGATGAAATTTTGTTTAATTTCATTAAAAAACTTAATGCACGTACTTTAAAAAAATCATGAACATTGTTTGATTCTACGAATACTTGTTTACAAAAGTGTGAATATGTTTTGAATATGCAAACTATTTTGAAACTCGCGAACATTTTATAAATCCACAAACATTTATGAAATTTTAAACATTTTATTTCGAAATTCGTTTTGATTTTCATATCTTTTTTGAAGGCCGAAGTTATTTAAAGTAGGAAAATACAAAGGAAAAAAAGGAAACGAAAAATAAAAAACAGGCCAGACATTGGCCAGCCAAACAATTGTGTCTTCTCCCAGCACAAAGCGCAATATAAAAGGTTCCTACTATATCGGTCGGCCTAGGCGGGGATTCCCCTGCGTGGAACGTTTTTTTATCACTTATAGGTGTTATCAGTGGGTAATGTTTTGCTACTTTGGGGACAATTCGATGACGTACCGGTAGAAGCAATAATCCCGTCATTATTAATTATAAGGTATAGAGGTATATCTTAGGTAGGCATATATAGATATATTCACATGAGGGAGCTTCCCCGGATTTTCAACCAGCTCTGCTAAAGCACATCTAGATGTGTAATAAATATTGTACACATCTAAATTCTAGTATGTCATTAATTTTACATGAAGATTCATGTGGGTATTTTTTATATTTATATTTGATTGTGTCATTTAGATGTGCAATAACTAGGAGCAGATAGCAAAGGATCAAGGACTACAACAATGCATCCAAGCTACCACGCGGCGAGTGTGGTAGAAGCAATTTCAAACAATGCATCCAAGCTAGCCGCCAGTAGTTGAACGGAAGAGGTCAGGCAGATGGAAGCCGCCGGCCAGTTCAAGCAACTTCGTGCATGAACTCGTCGCGTCATGGGCACCGGTTGCCAACGGCCGACCGTGCCATGTTTTATCATGCGTGGCAGTGACACCCGCTCGCTGATGTTGATCATGGCGCCGACGGCAACACACTCGCCAGCGATGGAGCCGAGCAAGACCACGGCCACGTTCGCAGATGTAGCTGTGCTGACGAGCTCGAGGACATATGGACCCGACGGAGCCCTCGCGAATGTGGCTGATGACCGGAAGCACTGACTACTGAGGAGCTCGAGGACCGGGACCCGGCAGAGCTCGGCGGCATCGACAAGGCGACGGCGAAGGCTAGCCCTCGCCGGCAACAGACTAGGGGAAGAGGTGAACGAAGTCGACGTCCTCGTTGGTCAGCGGATAAGATCACAGGATAGCACTGCCACCCTAGCCAGTTTATTTTAAGGAGAGCATGCGTACGCACCATGCATCAAACGGTACGCGAGGGGTGCGAGAAGAGAAGCATGTACCGGTCGCGACGACCGAAGCGTACGTCATGGCCGGAGGAGCGCGAGACGATCGCGTAATCGTGTTTTCCCTTTTGTTTTTCCCTTCTCCTCCAAACAAGGAGTTGTATAAGCTCATCTTAACAGAAAAACCAGCTAAAACCGGTTTTCTTAAAGATCCTCCAGAAACTCGTTTTCCTAAATCTCACATCTAATTTTTCATATCAAAGCAAACATTTATCTAGTGAGTGACTATTCAAGAGACGTCTGATTAAAAATGTTTATCTAGGGATTGTTTGGGGGGTTAGCATGCAGGGCAATTTTAACTTGCCTATCTATAAGAACACCGAAAGGGAGGAACACCAACAGCAACACGCAACAGATACGCGACGCATCGTCTCTCCTCTCTCGCCATGGCATCGAGGTTCCTGTGGGCCGCCCGTGACGCATCCCTCGCATCTCGCAGCGCTGCTGCGATGGCCTCCCGCTCAACGCGTGCCCGTGGCGCGGCATTTCCTATTTGGCGTCACAGGCGCCAGTTAACGTGCATTTCTGTTAACTGCCGCCTGTGGCGTCCGTAAATGGGCCAGCCCATCTAGGCGCCGGTTGACTATTTTCTTTTTTGATAATCCTATGAATTTTTTTGAATATCGATGAACTTCTTTTAGATTTCAACAGTTTTTTCTTCAGATTGATGACTTTTTTGAATATCGATGAACTTTTTTTAGATTTATGAACTTTTTTTCAGTTCGATGAATTTTTCCTAAAAATACATGAACTTTGTTTGAATTTCTATGAAATTTACAAATTTAATGAACTTTTTTTAAAAAATGAACTTTTGCTAAATTGGATGAACTTTTTTTTCAATTTGAATGAACATTTTTTAAATTGATGAACTTTTTTCAAAATTGATGAACCTTTTTTGAAGACATTATCTTTTTTTTGTCAAATGGTTGAACCTTTTTTTCTTTAAATCTGTTAACGTTTTTTGATTTCATATTTTTATTTTCGTAACAAATAAAAAAAACTGGGCAACACGCTAGCGGGCCGGCCAGGCTAGCAACGTTGCAGGCGCCAGATCGTTAACGGGCGCCTGCAGCGCTGCATAGGAGCTCCTCCCTGGCGCACCTCTCGCATCTCGCACAACGGCCGCTACGATGGCCTCCTGTGTTAGAATACATATATGTGTACGACTTATAGATAGAGTAGGATTCTAGAGGCCATCTTGTGTTACAAGTCATAGGTTTCTTGCTCTTCAAGTTTTGTACTCCATATATACCCTCACAAGGGTCAGATCATTACAACACAATATTCATTCATCCAATATTTTGACATGGTATCAGAGCTGTTAGTCTCACGACGGCCATCCTGGGACTTCTCACCACTTCCGCAGCGCGCCGACCCGAGGAGATTAATCTCTTCTCCCCGGGGGCGCGATACCCGATCGATCAAAGATCAGATCGATTCTATAGATTAGAAAAATTCCAATTTCGATATTCTCTCAGGTCGATTTTTCCCTTTTTAGCCACAAATAAATTCCTCTCCCCCACCCTCGAATCCGGTGAGAGCAATCTGGCACCACGCTCGTGCAGCAGCGAAGCACGCGTGGCAGGTCGCACGATCCAGAAGAGCAGCCGCCGGTTTCTTTCAAAACACCAATAATAGCCCCTCGACATCAACCGTGGAAAATAAACCACGCACGCCGACTTTCACACCCTCAAGCTAGGCGGCCCGATGGCGCATGTGCACAGGCGGACATGGCCATGCGCGCAGGAAAGGAACTTCATTGACTCTGTCCTGAGTTCAAGCACAGGCCATCACCACGGGGGACTAGCTCCTGCACCGAGCGTGACCATGCACAACGCACGCATGCACGATGCACCGACCCGACGCATCGATCTCCACCGACCTCTGGCTCCGGCCAGCACGCCCGGGACGTGTACGGGCGACGGGCGGTCCACGCATACGATCAGTTTTCGATCGGCTTCAACATACAGCGATCGCATCGGCAACTCGGAGAGGGATCAGATCTGTTCCCTTGGAGCCGGAACTTGCACCCATCCATTGAGAAGTCAGGAACTCCGAGGTCGGGAGCGTGGACAACTACATCGGCAAGCACCTCCATCGACCCATGCAGCCACGCACAAAAACTGCACGTACCTGCTATATCAGATCAGGACTCAAGCTTGGTATCAATTCCGCTAGCTTCAACGATGCAACTCCGAGGGCCCAGCTGCACGTGGCTACATCATCCCGACGCACGGCAACTCCGTGGGCGCATCGATCACGGGAGGGCATGCAGCATTGCATCAGCTGTCTTCATCGACTTCGAACACACGAGCAGACGCGGTCTACACCAAGTCGACTCCATCGACCAGACGACCACTCGCGCGCCGCCATGCCATCTACACCGAGCAGACACATCGATCTACACCGAGCAATCTGCATCAACATTCATCGTCCCAAGCCGAACTGCATCTGCATTAACCTGTACGACTACGGTCAGTCTACGAACCACATACTTTGTCGAGTACATCCACAAGAAGCATCAACCACACGCAGATCGGTGTGTAACCAGTGGCGGAGCCAGGAAAAAATTATCAGGGAGGCCAAGTGATGCTAAAACTGATCAGGGAAGGCCAAATCCTAGAAAAATGAGTTTTTGGCAGCAAATAACCAGTAATTATGTATTGTTTATATGAAAATTAGCTTGAAGTCCTCGTTGTTAGGGGGGGCCAGGGCCCCTCACTGGTAGAAAAAGAGGCTTCCGTCCAGCCCCATTAGTCGCGAAACTGTAGGAACCGCGACTAATGAAGTCTTTAGTCGCGGTTCGGCAGACGAACCGCGACCAAAGGCCTGGGCCCAGGGCGCTCGGTGGCCAGCTGGTGCACGTGAGGGGCTTTAGTCGCGGTTGGTCAGGCCAACCGCGACTAAAGGTGCGCAAAGGCCTTTAGTCGCGTTTGGCCAGGCCAACCGCGACTAAAGCTCCTCCCCTATATATACCAGTTCAGCACGCTCACTTAGCCATTTGGTGCCACTTCTCTTCACAAGCTTCACAAGGGGGTGTAGGTTTGCTTTTGGTTCCTCTTATGCACACAAGGTGTTTGATGAAATGCCCTAAGAGGGTGAAACAAACATGATATGAAGTGTTGGAGCCACACTTGAGGTTCCTCATTTATTTTTTCCTCCTCGATCGCGGTTAGCAACTTGAACCTTTCATGCATGTGTGTCATTGATAAAATATGCATGTGTGCAGTTCATTGTTTAATTTATATTGTTTGTAGCTAGTTAGTTTAACAAATGCATGATGGTTAATTATATATTTTATATTATAATAATGCAGATGAATCGGCAATGGATGTACGGTAACCGACTCTCCGGCGAGTTCACTACGGGTTTGAAAGATTTCCTCGTAGTGGCTAATGCGAACAAGCAGGGGGGTTTTGTTATCTGTCCATGTGTTATCTGTAAGAATCAGAAGGGTTACTCTTCCTCAAGAGATGTTCACATGCATCTGCTTCGGCACGGTTTTATGCCAAGCTATAATTGTTGGACCAAGCATGGAGAAAGAGGGGTTATAATGGAAGAAGATGAAGAAGGGGATGATTTCATCGATGAAAGCTATCTTGCTCATTTCGGTGATACTTTCATGGAGGATGCTGAAGGTGAAGGGGAAGGTGAAGAAGAGGCACGTGATGATCCCGTTGATGATCTTGGTCGGACCATTGCTGATGCACGGAGACGCTGCGAAACTGAAAAGGAGAGGGAGAATTTGGATCGCATGTTAGAGGATCACAGAAAGGCGCTGTACCCCGGATGCGATGATGGTCCGAAAAAGCTGGGCTGCACACTGGATTTGCTGAAATGGAAGGCAGAGGCAGGTGTAGCTGACTCGGCATTTGAAAACTTGCTGAAAATGTTGAAGAATATGTTTCCAAAGGATAACGAGTTGCCCGCCAGTACGTACGAAGCAAAAAATGCTGATATATAATTGTATTTTTAAGATTTTAAAATGAATTAGTTTTATTTTTCTGATTTTAAAAGGAAAAAGGAAGAAGAAGAAAGAAGGAAAAAGGAAGAAAAAACAGAAGAAAAAAACAGAAGAAAAAAGGAAAAACAGAAGAAAAAACAAACAGAAGAAAAACATAAGAAAAAAACAGAAGAAAAAACAGAAGAAAAAAGGAAAAAGGAAAAAAGGAAGAAAAAAAGAAAATATGCCACCTACTGGGCCACCACGGCCTGAATACGACTAGAAACCCATTAAAGGGCCAGGATTCAGGCCCGCAGAAGGCCGAGTAGGCCCACATGCACATAGTGACAGAATAGGCCCGTAAGCCTGCATTTGAGAGGAGCTCGAAGTGGTGAGCGCAGCCGCGCTTATAAACCACTGTCGAAGCCTCTCGGCTAGCGAGGTGGGACTAAACATCCCACCGCACCGCGCCAGTTCTAGCACAGACCTTTAGTCCCGGTTGGGGAGGCGGACCGCGACTAAAGGGTACCCTTTAGTCACGGTTGTTGTCCCCAACTGCGACTAAAGGGTCTTTCTGCGCGGGAACGGAAGCGGCGCCAAAACCCTTTAGTCCCGGTTGGAGAGGCGGACCGCGACTAAAGGGTACCTTTAGTCGCGGTCCGCCTCTCCAACCGCGACTAAAGGTGCGTCTATAAATACTGCACTTAGCAGTTTTGCCACTTCCCATTCTCCTCTCTCTCGACGCCGAAGCGCTGCCCCGACGCCGACGCCGAAGCCCTGCCCCGACGCCGACGCCGACGCCGAAGCCCTGCGCGCCGCCGCCCCCGTCCCCAGTGAGCGCCGCCTCCGCCCGTGCCCTGCCCTTGCCCGCCGCCCGTGCCTTGCGCCCTTGCCCGCCGCCCGCCGCCCGCCGCCCGCCGCCCTGCCGCCCGCCGCCCGCTGGCCCTGCCTGCCGTCCTCCGCGCGCCGGCAGAAGAAGAAGAAGGAAGAAGAAAAAGGAAGAAGAAGAAGAAAGAAAAAGGAAAAAGGAAGAAGAAGAAAGAAGGAAGAAGAAAACAAAAGAAAAACAGAAGAAAAACAAGAAAAAGGAAGAAAAAAGGAAAAAGGAAGAAAAAAAGAAAAAGGAAGAAAACAACAGAAGAAAAAATTAAATACGTGAACTATTCTGAAATCCCTAAACATTTTTTGAATACACAATATGTTTTTATTCCTGTTTTTTTCCACAAAATCATCAACATTTTTTGAAAACCTTTTTTTTTGCAAAATCACAATGTTTTTGTATCCATGAACATTTTATGATTCATTTTTTTGAATTCACATACATTTTATGATTTCTCAAATATCTTTTTTCATTGCTATATTTTGATATACTGAATTGTTTTAAAGATACAAAGGTCGGTGAATTCAAAAAAGAGCTAGAATTCAAAATGTTAAAGGCTAAGAATGCTGGGGATATTCAGCCACCGGAGACCAATCTATGTGGATACTATGTCTGTGAGATGATCCGGAGATACACCTCTGAGCGGGTTCCGAGTGATACCAATGCTCAGAGGAATAACCTCCGGTGGATGCTTAGTCCAGAAGCTCGCTTCCGACCACTTCAAGAGGAACTAGCTGGATGGTTCAGCAGGGAAGTCCTCCATCCTAAAGGAGAACACTATTACGAGGACGTAGAACTTTATATGCATTAAATCATGTATGAAAACTTGTTCAAAATTGTATATGGTCATCCGATGATATTGAATATATATTGTATATTCCTCTTGAATTCTTTTTGGTTCTAATTTCAAATTTATTTGAAATTGTACATTCATATGTATGTATGTAGTACCGTAGAATATATGAAACTCCTTCAAAATTAAAATAAAGCACAAAAGAAATAAAACAATACAAATTAAACAGAAAACAGGTTTAAGGGGGGGGGCTAAAACCCTAAACCTGCGGCGGCCTTTAGTCGCGGTTGGCCAGAAGAACCGCGACTAAAGGTCCTCCGCCCCGACGGCCACCTGGCGCCCACGTGGACGGGCCTTTAGTCGCGGTTCTTAAGCAACCGCGACTAAAGGGGGGGGGGCTTTAGTCGCGCCCGTTCGGTCGCGGTTGCGCAACCGCGACTAATGGCAGTTGCGAACCGCGACCAAAGGCCCTTTTTCCACCAGTGCCTGCTGGTCCCCCCTGTCTCCGCCACTGTGTGTAACATGACTTCATGTCTGGCAGCAAGGCATCAACACATGTCGCGAGCAAGGGACACCTTCAAGCGACACACTACTTCATGCATGCTGCCTCGTTGCCGACACTTCATCGGCAAGGTCTTCATCAACATCATCGTCAACATACCGCCGCCGCCTCATCCACAAGATGGACAACTAGCGTCCTCTGACAGATTTTCCTGCAAGACGCGACCACGACGACGACAATGACTACATCATGACGATGGCATCAACCGCGTCATCCACGACAACACGACTGCATCGACACGGCGTCACTACAATGACGACCCCTACACGGACACATGGTTCTGACAATACCGATGTTTGCTCGATGGGATTCCTTCGGTCTTGGCAAAACCGGTGGACTCATCGCCGACGACACCCTCTGACATCCGCAAGGTGTATCGTCCACATCTGCAGCTCCGTCATAGCGCATTTTTGCGCCTCCGGCTTTGTGCGACTTCATCATTCACGACCACTATTACATCGACCATGACTACTACAACCACCGCTACATCATGATCGGTGACCTCGACTTCGACCACATGACTACGTCTACAGCAACTCATCGACAACAACTCCAGTCAACAGTGTCCGCATCGTCACTAGCGTCCATGCCACTCCCGCTGTGACTGCGGGAGGGAATAGAGGAGAAGACAGGAAAGGCGCCAGAAGGGGACGCAGTCACCGCCCCAGGTGCCGACCCATCAGCCATTGGAGACGCGGTTGATGATGGCGCAGTGGAGAAGACGAAAAAACCACAAGACTTCAAGTTTAGTCGTAATCGTCCGCTTCACTCCCGCTACGACTGAGGGGGGATGTTAGAATACATATATGTGTACGACTTAGAGATAGACTAGGATTCTAGAGTCCATCTTGTATTACAAGTCATATGCTTCTTGCTCTCCAAGTTTTGTACTCCATATATACCCCCACAAGGGTCAGATCAATACAACACAATATTCATCCATCCAATATTTTCACATCCCGCTCAGCGGGTGCGGCAGCCGCAGACGAAGCCGTCGCTTCAGGTGTCAACGCTCCCCGCCCAACTAGCACGGAGCGCCGTGACCGTGACGACCGTCCCCACTTTTGCCCCGTTGAGTACTACTCGAGCGCCTGTTACGAGAGCTTGCCAGGTAAACCGATCGGACGCGGATTTTTAGAGCACAGGCTCCTGGACACCTCCTATCGTCACCATCTAATGTTGCTTTCAGATCCGTGCTGCACAACTAACTTACTACATGAAAACTTTCTCTTTTTTGTTTCTTCAAAACAAAACAACAAACGAACTTGAAACTTTGCAGGACAACAAAACATTCTTAGAACAATGTGGGATAAAAGTTTTAGTTTTTTTTGTCCAAGAAAAAAAATATAGAAAATGAGATTTTTTTAATAAAAAAATCTTATTTTTAGTATTTATGATGCGCGGAATGTTTTGTTGTGCTGAAAAGTTTGAAGTTCATATGTTAAACTATATGGGAGAAACAAAAAAGAAAATAGTACTTACACGAATCGCGATGCAGAATTGGGTGGCTAGATAAGGAGGTGTCCATGAGCCTAAGCTCCACCGGATATTTTCCTAAACCGATCCCACCCTCTTCCTAGTGCAGCTTGGGTCCCTTTTCTCATTGTTAGGGCCGGCTAGGAATCCATCCATGTCATAAATTCTTTGTGCTCGCAACAAACCAAATTGCATGCATGCAATGCAATTCGCTGTGTGTGCGTGTGTGGTTGACACCACTAACGCTTTATAAGACTGTCATATATCATTATCATAGATGATGTCAAGGAACGGACGGACAAGGAACTTGAGTCGGACGACGCCCTATGGGCCTTCTACGAGCGCTGGTGCAAGGCTCATAACAAGAAACATGACCACGCCGAGATGGCTCGCGGTTTCGAACTATTCAGAAGTCGGGCAAACTTTCTGCACCAATGGAACTATGTCCTTCCTCCGGACCCAGAGGAAGCAGCAATTGTCCTTCAGAAAAGAGAAGAGATCAACTTGCTTATTTCAAAAGGCGAAGAGATTTCACACTTCGACTATTCTCTTTGGCCAATGGAGTTAGTTCCATTTGCCGACGAACCATTAAGCTATGAGCGCTTATGGGTTGAAGATGTTGCGGCGGAGTAGTACGTAATAGTTTGCTTAGGGAAATCCGGCCCAGACCCTGAATGAGATGAACTCAACTCACCTAATCACTCCACCGTAAGAAGTTATGCTTTGTTGTCCCATGTGTACTAAGTCATGATGTGTTCCATATGCTCTTTCACCTGTGCAAAGTGTCTATTTTAGTCTTTTGCGTTTACAGGGATAAGAGTTCAACAGATCATATTTTGCAACTGTTTTTAATTCCTTGAGCATTGACGAAACTAAAGGTGAGTATTGCATGTCCCTAAAATTAAAAAAAAAACACCATCATTCATGCATGTAAGCTAGCATTTATATCCAGTATCAGCAAGAACCTGTATAAAGAAACACATCAATCTTACTTGAGTTAATTGCAGGGAACTACCACACTTCGGCACGTCGTAACGGATCAATATCATTAGTTTTTTTTTTGTCATGCAGTACCAACTCTAAGTCTAAGTATTTCAAAACAGTCTAAGCCATAAGCCATGTATAAACGCGTATTGACCGCTGGACCCATGTGTCAGGAGCCAACCTGGCATATTTTTTTTGCAGAAAACACCTTTGTTGTAAATTTAATCGCTCAAAGCCTCGCCGCCTCAACCTGGCCGGCCTCCCCTCGTCGGAGCCCCGTCGCTGGCTCGCCGGAGCAGCAGAGCGGCGTCTGGCTCGCCGGTGCAGCGGAGCAGCGGCTCGAATTAGGCGACGAGGGCTAAGGGCGGCGCAGCGGCGCGGTCGGGCGGTGCAGCGGCACGGCGACGCGGAGGCGCGGTGGCCGGAACCGTCGCTGGATTCAAACGCCGCCGCCCGTGTCTCTCGTTCTTGATTCCCCGATCCACTCGAGCTACTCGTTCCTGAATCCCCGATCCACTTGAGCTGGACGAGCCAGCGTTGCATGGGCTGCAACATGGCCCAACCATGGCCCAGTGAGGCCAGCACATTTAGAAAAATATGTGGGTGAAAAAACAAATGTTCAGAAAATTTTAGTGTCTTCACACAGGACCACACGCATGTATAATTATTATGCATCCTCATTATATTTTTCAAATACAAAACTAAACAAATTATATGGCCAACTCACAGTTACTGCATATATTTGTTGTATTTTTAACGCATAGTTACTCCAAATTTTGATAATATGTACTAAAAATTATTTTGTAACAGTAGTAATATTATAATGCATGATGAACATTTTAAAAAATACATTTACAATTTTTAATATATGTTCAACATTTTATAAAATAATTTTACAATTTTTAAAAATTTGAACGTCAACCCAAAAACAATGCAGAGACAAGCATGTTTATTCTTCAGACCGAACGTAGTGTGCGTAATATATATATATATATATATATATATATATATATATATATATATATATATATACATACATATATATATATTTATATTTATATATATCATACACACATATTTATGGACATCATATATTATAAAATGTTAAATATATATACGATAAACTTTCTAAAATATGATATCATATATTTAAATAAGATCATTATTTATTAAAAAATGTTCAATATACATATTAAACGATGTGGTGAACATTTTTTAAATTGTACGACACGATGAACATATAATATCATTTCGTATCGTATAAAAATCGAAATGGCTCGAAGTATATATGGGTGATTAAAAATCGGAACGGCTCGATGCGGCGAACGACTAGGCGGGATCGCATTTCCGGCGGAGGGTCGCGCGATTTTCTACTTTGTAAAAAAAATGAATGACACAAAGTATAAATAACCTCGCGTGTGCAATTTGTTATGAAATGAGCAGCAGCGCAGCGGTAGCAAGTAAACCCAGGCATGGGCAGCCCGGCCTGACGACCCGGCCCAAGCCCGACCCGAAAAACCCGGCCCAGGCCGGGTCGGGCTTGACGTTCGAGTCGGGCTCGAGCCTTGTTTTGCAGCCCGGAAGATAGTTCAGGCCGGGCTCGGGCTTCATTTTTTATGTACTTCGGTCTGGGCTTTCGGGCTTCGGGTCGGGCTTGCACGTGCGTACACTAAAAAACAACATTTGGGCCGGGCTTTCGGGCTTCAGGCTTGATTTCGGGCCGGGCTCGGGCTTGAAAATAGGGAGTATTTCGGGCTTTGGGCTGTGCTCGGGCTTGGGAAATGAAGGTCGGGCTTTTACAAGCCCGGCCCGAAACCCAGCCCGGCCCGACGTTTGCCCGGGTTTAGTAGCAAGCATCCTCGTGGAATGGCAAGGTGCTGGTTCGGATCCCGGGCGGACGCGTGCGTTGTTTTTTTTTTTTGGAAAAAATGTTTCTTGTGGCAAGACCTTTTTTTGACAAATAGAGGATATATGCGTGATTAAATAAAAAGTAAGGGTTGTTTTTGTAAAAGAGCAAGCCACGTCGGCACCTGGCACACGGGTCCCAGCGGTCAGATACACCGTCAATACGAGTTTATACGTGGCTTAGACTGTTTTGCTACACTTAGGCTTAGAGTTGATACTGCATGGCAAAAAAAATGACTAGTGGTACTGATCCGTTACAACATGCCGAAGTGTGGTAGTTCCCTGCAATTAACTCATCTTACTTGAATATATATAAAGAGGGTGAAACTAAACTTTGTTATTTGGATAAGTTGGCTCACTGAACAAACAGCTGTTTATTACCTGTGTGAAAAACTATTTAGATTGGCCATATGAGTTTTCACTGAGTCTGTACAGAGAAATATTTTCACAACTTGTTTGTTAGGTGTCTGTTTGACAATTCAGTGAGCAAGCTCTAGCCGGGTAGCCTTGATTTACATGTTCTTTTACAAGTAGTGGAGCCTCAAGCCACCATGTTTAATGCAAAAATGAAAGCAGAAATTCGTAATACAAGCTGAAAAAATTCAGACGGATTCATGCTAAAAGTTCTCTTGCAATATAAAGAACTTCAGCAATAGGCCAATACTCAGTGACGGTGGTGCTAACGGCGAGGCTGCAACCGGTAGCAGCGAGGGGCTGCGACCGCAAGCATGCCATGCTGCAACCGCAACGGGAGTTGCTTCGACGGTGGCGGCAAGGCTGCGAGCGCCGTCGACGACGAGGTGGTGTGCGGCGCACCTATGGTCCAATATCATGGGCGGGGTGCCATGGCACGAGCCGGCGGGCTGGGGCGCTGCTCTTTCTTTTCTTTCTCCCTTTTCCATTCCTGTGGGGGAGGTGAAGAAGGAATCGACAAATCAAACGGTCGGCGCGGGATCGAACGAAAGAGGAGATGACCGATCTGGGCAACCCATCGACTGACATTGAGTATTGGCCCAAATTTCTTTAACTTTTTCTTTTGAGGTGTCCCAAATCTTCTATCTTCTATTATATACATAAAACAGAAGTCAAACGAGCCATCATATTAATCTACATAGCTTAAAATTATAGCGGCCCTTTGATTATAATATTAACAGTTGAGATTAAAAGATATTACGTAACATCCAAAAACATAGCATATTGATATGTCACATGTACACAATCATAAGCTATAGGCGTGGAAGCACAAAAACAAAGGCTACCATCACGCCAGAAAAAACACATCCAAATACATAGCAGATTGTCACGTGTAGACATGAGCCATCATATTAATCTACATAGCTTAAAATTATAGCGGCCCTTTGATTATAATATCAACGGTTGAGATTAAAAGATATTACGTAACATCCAAAAACATAGCATATTGATATGTCACGTGTACACAATCATAAGCTATAGGCGTGGAAGCACAAAAACAAAGGCTACCATCACGCCAAAAAAAACACATCCAAATACATAGCAGATTGTCACGTGTAGACATGAAGAAGAAAAGACTACCATCACGTCAAAAAAGAGGACTTTGCATCGTGTCAACAAAAAAGACTGTCATCACGTTCGAAAAACAAAACTTTTAATACTACCATCACGTCCGAAAAAGAGGACTTGCTTCGTGTCAAAAAAAAATACCATGACGTCAAAAAAAGACGACGTGGATGCATAGATGGGTAGCGTTAGTAATGACCACACGTACAGTGTTTAGGGATTCAACAGCTATTCACAATTTTTTTTATCTTTTTTCCTACTATTCCTTTTCTATTTGGAAAAAAATAAAACGTAAAGGGCTGGAGATATAATTCACGTTAGATAGAAAAGGAAAGAGCGATAGAAAAGGAAAGAGAAACAAATCAAAGCGACCACGTCAATCAAGCTTAAAAAAGGTAATCGGCCTGAGATAGAATTCATAGTACGATAGAAAAGGAAGGACATACGTAACCATAGCGACCACACCAACTGTCCAAAAAAACATGTCTATAACATACTCCGTTAACTTAGGGGGAGATAATATGCATCATCTCATGCTTCTCTGACATTCGCCATTGCCGCATCATGAGCGGTAGCAGGCTCACAGTTTTATCTCCCAAAATCGCTAGCAGAATCATGTAGGTTGTAGAACCTGTCCGCCGTCTACCGGATGCCAGAAGGTGTTATTGACCTATTTGATACTACCTCTGTTCATTTTTATAAGACGTTCTAGACATTCAGACATTGTTTAAAACAGTACAAAGCAAGCTGTCTGAAACGTCTTATAAAAACAAACGGAGGGAGTACTTTTTACGGACAACCCAGCTATGCTCAAGGAAGGCAAGGCCCGGCGGCTTGGCACCTAACATCGAGAACCAACTAAGGTCCCCACGCTTCAGGCTCACGCCTCTGGTGATGACATGATGGGCTGATCTGCGCAAAAAGGATCCTGCAGCAAGAATTGGACGAGCAACAGAGAAGATAAGACAACATGAGCACATGACATCCAATCCAAGTCCTACAAGATTCAAGTGTATTGGTTGCACTGGACTATGACTCTCGCTCCGGTTTCTGCATGCATGATGTAAGTATGGACTCGAGATAAGCTGGTAAGGTTCTGCATTCGTGGAGGGACTAAATAGAGAGCACAACAATAGAAATGATCTCCCTTTTGCTGAACCCTGAGTTACTATCCCACGATCTAAGAAGATAAAATCAAAGTATCAGCTAAATACTTGGATGAGATGACAGTTAGATGTAAACGAAGGGGAAAACAAAGAGCTTTTTCAGTTTTTTCTGAAACATACTCCCTCCGTCCCATAATGTAAGACGTTTTTTGACTCTAGTGAAATGTCAAAAAACGTCTTACATTATGGGACGGAGGGAGTAGATCTTTACATTCCTAATATTTGTTGTAAGCGCTATGATCTAAGTCGCAATTGGTGCACAGTCATATTATGGTGGCCGGCTGAATATGTGTTTTTGCTTATGCAACAGAGTTTACAAACATATGTAAGTGCCTATTAATTATTTATATCATTATTTCTATCTATTTTGTACATTTGTTGGATTACTGTTGTGCAAAGTTCTGTCGGCGTCCAGTTCCTTAAATTTAGAAAGTATAATTTGAGCTGTTTTTACCGCCATTGACAAATACATTGTTTGTTAGTTTTCCTAAGTCAGACATTGCAAAGTTAGAACAATTTATTAGAAAATGACAACATCCACAACGCCATATCAATATGAAGGGAGCACACAATGTGTTTAAAAATAGGATGTATGTTCTGCTATTTTAAAATTACTCCAATAACACGGCCATTAAATTTCCTAACAATCACTGTTTTTCTTGGTATGTTACAACGATAAATTCCTTAATTACAGATGGCTAAACGGCAACTACTAATATTTTCATAGAAGAGCATAACATCGTTGCAGTTTATCCTGTCCATTTATGTTGGAAACAACAACTAAATAATGCTTACATCATAGATTCATGTTAAACAATAGTTCTTCCGGAGAAAAACTTCAGTCTTGGTTTATATGTTTGATATTTTCTTCATTCTTTAGGTGTCAGATCTTTTTGGTAAGGTTTTGCAAAATACATGGCGACAGATTTGATGAAAGTATTTTGGTTGGATGCCTCAAGTTGATTTTACATCTTTGTTTGTTTTGGTTGTCAAACCAGTAAGTCAGCTGTAGATTGATATTCAGTTAAAAATAATATACATGTATATTGGTACAGTGCTCTCCCATCAGCACATGTGAGGATCAAAGGGAGGAAACGTTGAGGTATTTCATACCAAAATAAGTAGGAGAAGTGTCGTATTTCACAAATATTTCATAACAACTAAATAATGCTTCCATCATTGATTCGTGTTAAACAATAGTTCTTCCGGAGAAAAACTTTAGTCTTTGTTTATGTATTTGATATTTTCTTCATTTTTTAGGTGTCAGATCTTTGTGCTAAGGTTTTGCAAAATACACGACAACAGATTTGATGAAAATATTTTGGTTGGATGCCTCAAGTCGCTTTTACTTCTTTGTTGTCTTGGTTGTTAAACCAGTAAGTCAACTATAGATTGATATTTAGTTATATACATGTATATTGGCACTGCGCTCTCCCATCAGAACATGCGAGGATCAGAGGGAGGAAATGTTGAGATATGTCGTAACAAAATAATATAGATGTATATTGGTACTGTAGCTTTTAATTCTTTCTTTTTTAGGTGGTTTTTCACAATGAAAGTATTACTATAACGCTTTTCATCTAAAAAACTGTATGGTGTATTATCGAGTGGTTACAATATGCCATTATGCATCAACACTCTTTTCAAATAATAATAAAACTTCTTCTTTTTTACCTATTTGGGTTGCTAATTTAATAAGAAGAGGCAGTTCCACAGGGGCGGTTAAGACATCCATAAATTATTGTTAGAGAAAAATGAGACACATTTTGGAAGCTCATGATGGTCGTGTAAGTGCACCGGATTTATTGTGGAAAAGTTAGGCTAAGATTTCAAGCTTATTTATTATGGTAGATATAGACCCACATTTCAAGAATGTACACACGTATTTGGATAAAAACTCAGGTAATCTAGAAAATATAGAGCTATGAAAATCGAAGGATTTTGAAGGTGACACCGGGACGCACAAAAATAATGAATGGACTCTTCAATTATTCATCATTATGTAATGTTCAAAATGTCACATGACTTTTAACCTATATGTTGTAAATCTCATATATCTTGGTCTATATATCATTTCTATTATAAAAAATCAATTAAATCATTCTACTAGACATAATTTTTCATTCACAAGTCTCATCAAGAAATATTGTGATATGTAGGGAATGGAAATAATGCATCCTGTTGGTACATTGTCATTGTTAATGTTACCAGAACATGGCAAAAATCACTTCAGGACTGATAAGACACCACTGATTGCTAGAGTTAAAAGAAAGAATACAAGTTGAATGGTAGAGTCCGCTATTTGATATAATGAAGTTACTCGGGTTTTGCACTACAAGTGTGAAATTAGACTATAGTAGTAGATTTTGGGAGTCGTAGGGAAGTTCAAATAGGCCATCATAATTTTGACTTCATATTTCTCTTAGATTATTCAAAATGTGGCATAAAGAATAAAAAATAAGATATTAGATATCAATATTCAAACTATTTTAATTCTAGCCGCGCAATTGCGCGGGCCACCCCACTAGTTTCTTTAACTGAGCTATCCCGTCCAGGCCGCCATTCACTAACCCATTTGCGAGTACCTACTTGGCTAGGCCCAGCTCACCTTTTTCATGTAATGTCAAAAATGTGAGAGCAACTAATTAACGAGCGCTCCTTCGATAGCCTCGCAACAATCAGCGTCACTTGGCGCGCTCTCAGCGATTCGCCACGTGTCGCGCTTTGGGCGTTCCCTTTGGATTTTATTTTATTTTTTACTTTTCCGTACGCGTTTTTGACTTTTTAAACGAGTTTTTTTCGCTGTTTTGGTTTTTCACCGGTCTTCCCTAGCTTTTCGACAAAAAAAAATCGGAAAAGAAAATTGCTCAAAAAAACGCGTTTTATTTTTTTTCTTTTACGAGAGTCACGGTTTTGTTTCCGCGAGAGGCACGGCCGTGCCTCTTGGAAACGAAAACGTGTTTTTTGTTATTTTTTCCTTTCGCGAGAGTCACGGTTTTGCTTCCGCGAGAGTCACGGCCGTGCCTCTTGGAAACGAAAAAAAATGTGTTTTCCGTTTCTTTTTCTTTCGCGAGAGTCACGGTTTTGCTTTCGCGAGAGGCACGGTCGTGCTTTCGCGAGAGTCACGGTCGTGCCTCCTCGGAAACGAAAAAAACGTGTTTTTTTCTTTTGTGAGAGTCACGATTTTGCTTCCGCGAGAGGCACGGTTGTGATTTCGTCAGAGGCACAAGCATGCCTCTTTCGGAAAGGGAAAAACCCGTGCTCCCGGTTCGGTTTTTTCGTCCGTTTTTTTTCATGAAAAAAAGTTCGTCAAAACCTATCACCATGGGATCTAGTTTTGAAGATCTCGACGCGAGGAATCTAACGACGAAAGCGGTTCGAGATTTGGACGCACGGGTTAAGAGATAAAATGTTTTGAATAAACGGATCTATGAAAAAAAGGGAAAACTACCAGGTTGGGGAATTGGAAGGATCTTCGCAACGAGTACTCTTTAACTAGTGATTTCGCAAAAAACATTCTTATATTATGAAACAAAGGGAGTAGCTTTTTGATCATAGGACACAAAGAGGCGGCCGCTCCTCCTCCACCCCCAGGACCGGGCTTGCTATCTTTTACTCGCATCCTATCATCCAACTGGTGTTTTTCTCAAAATAATTCAATCAATCAAATTGGTGTTGTCAAGACTACACTCTTGTGAGCATCAGAACGATGCAGCCAAGTTAATCTTGGCCGAACAACCATCACAATTGATGCATGTACACAAAGGTCACCTAGGATAAGGAGTAGCAGAGCAAAAACCAAGTTTTTGCTCTGCTACTCCCGACCCTAGGTGACACGGTAGAGGTGGGGTGGGATGCCGCAGTAGGAGGAGGAAGGAGCGGGGAAGCAATGAACCGGTGTGGCCATCGAGCCCCGTGATCATTGGCGTCCCTTCTCTCCTCTCCTCGGCTCTTTTCGTGGTCATGGGAAAAGGGGGGCGATCCATTTACTTTTGGGGAGAGGCTGAAATCAGATGAAGTCGGAGCAGGAACCCTATGTAGTGCGGGCGATAGCTGCGTGCGACCGAAAACAACCTGGTATTTCGATCCCATTTCTACATGTCAATATGTACAAACCATCCAAACATCTAAATTACAAGTCAGAGAATATCAGATCCAATTCCAGCACACCAACGGAGACATCCAAACACAACGGTGAAGAAAGAAATTGAGGCCTGGCTCTCTTACTAATCCATTTTTTGACGAAAATATAGCTTGGTGCTGATAAAGAGGGAGGGTGTTACAAAAAGAAAAGAAAACAAGAAACACTGATTGAAATCAGCGCAAAAAGAAAGAGAGGGCCGGGAATGGCTACCGACGAGAGGGAACATCATTGTGCAAAGGGGTGGAAATACTTGTACATTTTACTGTTGTTTATACATGTTTTAAGTCCGTTGTAGCAGTTTTGTGTAACGTTTATACCTAAATGCGAGTATAATGTAGCGTTCTTAATTTGGTTTATTGGCCCCTTTTGATAATCATCACTTTGTTTGTACTCCCTCCGTTCTGAATTACTTGTCGCTCAAGTGGACGTCTCTAACACTATTTTAGTGCTAGATACATCCATTTAAGCGACAAGTAATTCAGAACGAGGGAGTATGTCTGATTGATATTCATTCTTTGGACAGCTTCTTAGAGCTGGCGTATAACCCTGCTACTGCTATCCCGCCGCACCTAGTTGCACTTGAAGAACGATCAACGTGTCCAATTTTTTGAGCTTAATACAGTAGGAGAGGCTCCTACTGTGCTATATTGAAATAATAGTTTTACAACATTTACATAAGTCCATGATCAACGTGTCCTGGATAGACTCGTTTGCTAAAATTGACGAACAATTTTTTTCATGGACAAATTGGAGGTTGGATCCTTTCAATCTATGTTATTCTTTATCGGCGGTGGTTGCTATTCTAGTGCGTTGGTTCTATGCGGTCTTAGCACGACGACTTTCCGACTGTCTACTATAGCAAGTTGTGTCCGACTCCGGCAAGGGAGGGCGATGACTGCGGCGCGCCTTCGGCTCGCGTTAGTGCTTGTAGTCATCGCTACGTGATCTACGGATCAGGATGTAATTTTTATTATTTCTGGTGTTCGTTGTATTGTCATGATTGAAAATGAAGAGATCAGAAGTTTTCTCGCAAAAAAATTGGCAAACGTTTTTCCACGGTAATACGTGCCTCATTTACTCCCTCGGTTTATAAATATATATATTTTTAAAGATTTCAATAAGGGACTACATATGGAGAAAAATGAGTGAATATGGATTCTAAAATATGTCTATATATCCATATGTAGTTTGTATTGAAATCTCTAAAAAAAATTATATTTAGAAACGAAGGAAGTATATCATAAAAATCATAGTACAAGGCACGTAGACACCGACGTGAGAAAACTAGAAAGACAACAAATCACGACCCTAAAATTGGAAAGACAGCAAATCGCCACCCCTTGACCGAAGAATCTCCTGAGCTTGACACTAGCGTCCTCAGGCACCACCACAACAACCATCAAGACCGAAGATATGCAATTTTGCGGACATCCAAGGTGGCCCACCAAAGGCAAAGCTATTGTCGTTGAACGAATTAGACCAGAGTAACACCCCGGACACGCCATCGAACTCCAGATCTGAGATCCCCACAATACAAAGATGCTGGAGGAGGAAACCACCCCTACCGGCCACCAACCACAAACTCATCATACAATCCATCTTCTAGATGTCCTTGATACATACCACTATCTGCATCCGCTCCTTGACTACCTCCTAAGCTCCACGTTAGCGTTCGAGCAGATGTCGTCGCAACAATGGAGCCCGAGGGCACAAGTCGGCCACAGAACGCCGCCATGACATCATCGCTTGGACAGGCTAGTTACCAAATCCATCACCAACCATAAAGTTGATCGCCTCGTCGGGGGAAGAATTGGAGCTTCTTTTGCCGCCGCCGCCGCCAAAGCGAAGGCATCGAACGACCCAAAACCTAAGCCAGAAGGGCCCGAAAACCTAAGCTACCTGATCCGCGCGCACAGGATCCAGCGACCCCCCTCCTCCCTCACCACCGACGACCGAAAGGTCATCGCTTGGTCATCGACCGAGCGGAGCTGCCGGAAGACGGCGCCGAAAGATTGTCCTCTGCTGGCAGTCAGGGTTCCAGTCGCCTGGCACTCGAGGAAAACGCTTCAATTGACATGTAATAACCCACAACATCAAAGTATAGATATCGTTCATGCGCCAGGACCGAGTTATTTACGCAAAACCACCACAGTTGGGGCTAGGGTAACAACTCGGTACCACATTTGTGCCATGGCACAAAAACCCACCAAAATTGTGCCTAATTTGTAACGCGGAGCACTGATGCTCGGATTTGGTCGCGAAAACAGCCAAACCGACAGGTAGGGCCCACCTGTCGAACTGATGTGGCGAAGACTATAAACTTTGACCAATTGATGTGGCAAATGAAACATTGGCCCCACCTGTCAATGACTAGACAATCATCTTCTTCACATCTCTCTTGCTATGAGGCATTTCATCGAACAACTTTTGTGCGTGGATCCAATTGTTCTTCGATAGCCACTGGAGCGCCGCCCTTTGAGAATTGAGAGCTGCCAGGAGAAGAAGGCGTGTACAACTCCTCTTCCAGCCAGCGAGCGGGAGCAACTCCCGCAGCACGCCGTGCGTGCTTGCTCCGCGCAGCAGCCGCAGGCGCGCCCCCGCATCATGCGCTCCATGTCGCGCGACCCCGCCTCCTCGCTCCCACTCCCGAGCGCCGCTAACTTCTTCCTCCACCGCTACAGAGCTCCACGCCTCCAACACCGACCACCGCCGCCGTTTAGTACATCGAGATGCCACAGTGCACAAATGGGTCGAGGACGTGCCCTCCACTGCGCGCGCCGAAATGGGAGCGTCCATGGCCTCCATGGCGTCCATGAGCACCGCCGCGGCGCCGCCAGCCGTCGTCCACAGTAGCTCCAGCGCACGCTCCGCCGTGGCGCCCGCACGGCCTGGCGCCTCCAGTGCCTCTGCCAGCCGCCGTGCACAGCCGCTCCAGCGCGCGCTCCGCCGTGACGCCCGCGCGGCTTGGCGCTGCCAGTGCCTCTGCCAGCCGCCGTGCACAGCAGCTCCAGCGCGCACTCCGCCGTGGCGCCCACGCGGCCTTGCGCCGGCACTGCCTCCGCTAGCCCGAGCAGGAGGAGAGCACGCGAAGGAAATCTCGTGCAGTAGGTCTCGCGCAGGCCCGGTGCTTCTATGCTTGCCATAAGTCCCGAATTCACCTGTAGGTCGTGCGGGAGGAGCGGTGCGTCATCCTGGCTAGGTGTTGTTGCTGTTGTCCAGGGGCGTGTGGAGCTCCCATGGCACGACGGATCAACAGCGGGGCCCCGCCTCCGGACCAGCCACCGTTGGGAAGAGACGAGGAGGAAGAATAAAAGGGAAAATAAGATGAGTGGCTGACATGTAGGTTCCTTGTCCACCTCAGCAGGTCAATCATTGACTTGGTTTAGTCTTTTCCACATCAGCCAGACAGGTGGACCCTACATGTCGGTTTGGCTGTTTTCGCGATCAAATCCGAATATCAGTACTCCGTGCCACAGATTAGGCACAATTTCAGTGGTTTTTTGTGCCATGTCCTAAATGTGGTACCGAGTCGTTACCCTAGCCCCAACTGTGGTGGTTTTGCGTAAATAACTCGCCATGACGGCATGCTAGGTAGATGAAATAGAACAAACGAGATTTATTGTGATGGTTGACTGTTTTCCTGACAAACATAGTGCTACTGTACCTTTTGCCGACGATTTACAGTGCAATTATGTTGGGGAACGTTGCAGAATCCTACGGTTTCACCAAGATCAAGCTATGAGTTCATCTAGTAACGAGAGAGAGGAGTGCATCTACATACCCTTGTAGATCGAGCGGAAGCGTTCAAGAGAACGGGGTTGAGGGAGTCGTACTCGTTGTGATCCAAATCACCGGAGATCCTAGCGCCGAACGGACGGCACCTCCGCGTTCAACACACTTACGGCCAGCGAGACGTCTCCTCCTTCTTGATCCAGCAAGGGGGAAGGAGAGGTTAATGAAGATCCAGCAGCACGACGACGTGGTGGTGGATGCAACAGGGACCCCGGCAGGGCTTCGCCAAGCATCTGCGGGAGGGAGAGGTGTAGCAAGGGGGAAGGGAGGCACCAAGTGCCAAGGTGCGGCTGCCCTCCCTCCCCCCTCTTTATATAGGGCCCCTAGGGGGGGCGCCGGCCCTAGGAGATGGTATCTCCAAGGGGGAGCGGCGGCCAGTGGGGTGGCTTGCCCCCCAAGCCAGGTGGAGGCGCCCCACCCCTAGGGTTTCCCAACCCTATAGGCGCAGGGGGGCCCAAGGGGGGGGCGCACCAGCCCACCAGGGGCTGGTTCCCCTCCCACTTCAGCCCATGGGGCCCTCCGGCATAGATGGCCCCACCCGGTGGACCCCCGGGACCCTTCCGATGGTCCCGGTACAATACCGGTGACCCCCGAAACTTTCCCGATGGCCGAAACCTGACTTTCTATATATAATTCTTTACCTCCGGACCATTCCGGAACTCCTCGTGACGTCCGGGATCTCATCCGGGACTCCGAACAACTTTCGGTTTACTGCATACTCATATCTCTACAACCCTAGCGTCACCGAACCTTAAGTGTGTAGACCCTACGGGTTCGGGAGACATGCAGACATGACCGAGATGCCTCTCCGGGCAATAACCAACAGTGGGATATGGATACCCATGTTGGCTCCCACATGCTCCTCGATGAACTCATCGGATGAACCACGATGTCGAGGATTTAAGCAACCCCGTATACAATTCCCTTTGTCAATCGGTACGTTACTTGCCCGAGACTCGATCGTCGGTATCCCAATACCTCGTTTAATCTCGTTACTGGCAAGTCACTTTACTCGTACCGTAATGCATGATCCCGTGACCAGACACTTGGTCACATTGAGCTCATTATGATGATGCATTACCGAGTGGGCCCAGAGATACCTCTCCATCATACGGAGTGACAAATCCCAGTCTCGATTCGTGCCAACCCAACAGATACTTTCGGAGATACCCGTAGTGCACCTTTATAGTCACCCAGTTACGTTGTGACGTTTGGCACACCCAAAGCACTCCTACGGTATCTGGGAGTTGCACAATCTCATGGTCTAAGGAAATCTCGTGCAGTAGGTCTCGCGCAGGCCCGATGCTTCTATGCTTGCCATAAGTCCCGAATTCACCTGTAGGTCGTGCGGGAGGAGCGGCATGTCATCCTGCCTAGGTGTTGTTGCTGTTGTCCAGGGACGTGTGGAGCTCCCATGGCACGACGGGTCAACAGCGGGGCCCTCGCCTCCGGACCAGCCACCATTGGGAAGAGACGAGGAGGAAGAATAAAAGGGAAAAGAAGATGAGTGGCTGACATGTAGGTCCCCTATCCACCTCAGCAGGTCAATCATTGACTTGGTTTAGTCTTTGCCACATCAGCCAGATAGGTGGACCCTACATGTCGGTTTGGCTGTTTTCGTGACCAAATCCGAACATCAGTACTTCGTGCCACAGATTAGGCACAATTTCAGTGGTTTTTTGTGTCCTGTCCTAAATGTGGTACCGAGTCGTTACCCTAGCCCCAACTATGGTGGTTTTGCGTAAATAACTCGCCATGACGGCACGCAAGGTAGATGAAATAGAACAAACGAGATTTATTGTGATGGTTGACTGTTTTCCTGACAAACATAATGCTACTGTACCTTTTGCCAACGATTTACAGTGCAATTATAGGATCGTTCTCAGCTGCCAAGTTGACGTTGGGATGAGGGACGTTGATTGGGTAGCGATCTATGCATCCTTATCCGGTTTGGTTGCCGGGCGGATGCACTCTCAAACTGCGCTGTTGCACTTGACCCCAGCTCCAAGGCCAACCATCCAGACACGGTCGCCCTTCCGCACCCGACCCTTGGCCTCGAGGTACGCCATCTCGTACCACACCGAGCTGCTCGAGGTGTTCCCGAACCGGTGAAGCGCCATGCGAGACGGCTCCACGTGCTCGTCCGACAGCCCAAGGCTGGACTGGACTTCATCGACGACTGCACCCCCCCCCCCCCCCCCCCCCCCCCCCCCCCCCGCGGGCGCCGCGTGGATGCACACGTGATGGAACGCCTTGCAGAAGTTGGGGACGTAGGGCTTGACCTTCACGCCGCCTCATCGGCCCAGCTCGAGCAGCAGCATGTTGGCGATGAAGCGCAGCTGCTCGAAGAAGGGGAGCACGACGGGGCCAAGGGCTGTCATGTTGGCCTTGAGCGCGTCACCGGCGACCGCCATGAGGTCCCTGGAAAGTTTGACGCCTAAGTTGCCTTCGGCGTCCTCCTCCTGGAAGATGCACCGGTAGGAGCTGTCCTGCGCGCCGCCGGTAATCATCCCGCACGAGGTGCGAGAGACGGAACCGCGCCCTATCCTTGGACGTGGACAGCAGCACGGCGGGGCCGCCCACCCGGAAGAGTATGGTGGACAGCAGCATGGAGCGTTCCTTACCGACGTACAAGTTGGGTGTGATGATCTCTGTGGACACGACCAGAGCGTGCGTACCGTGTGCGCGGGGCACTGCATGCAGTAGGCCGGCAACGAGCCCCACCGAGATCACCCCCGCGCTACACCCCCATTCCAGACAGATTTACACAGAGGATATCGCTGCGGAGTTTGTATCTGTTGACGATCATGTCACTGAGGGACGGAACAGGGGCGAAGACGCAGCAGTTGATGATGACGATGTCGACGGCATCAGGGGCGACGCCTGTCTTGGCGAACAGGTCGTCGATGACCAAGAAGATAACCAGTTCCGCCTCGGAGTGGGCTACGACCAAGGTGTTGCCTGGCGGGATGTAGTGGTCGCCGGGAGGTAGGCTGGTCTCATCGCCGAGACCGCCGCTTCCAAGCACGCGCATCGTGAAGCTGACAGTGCGATCGTCCGTGAACGCCGGTATGAGGCGAAAGTACTAGATGAACGTGGAGCTAGGGAAACGCCAGGTGGGACTGGGAAGGAAGCAAGCATAATCCACGAGGTACACAACGCGTGGGCGGTTCACGACGGCTACACTACTAGGAAAAGGCCTACTAATGGCGCACCAGTTTTGCCTACTAATGGTGCATTACTGGTGCGCCATTAGTATCACACCACTAGCATTTTTTACTAATGGCGTACCAGTGATGCGCCATTAGTATCTGGTATATTAATGATGCATCACTCGTGCGCCATTAGTATAGGCCACGGTGCGCCATTAGTATAGGCCACCGGAGCGCCATTAGTATAGCCACGGTGCGCCATTATTATTTTTGAATTTTGAAGGCGGGAAAATAGTAGTGGCGCACCGTCTAACCCCCACCGTGCGCCATTGCTATTTTTGAATTTTGGATTTGGATCTGGATCGCGATTTTTTTGCCCATTTTTTGCTCGTTTTTTTGCTCATTTTTTTGCTCGTTTTTTGCACGATATTATTTCAAATTTTGTTCCCGTTTTTGGATCTTGTACGTTCTTTTGCCGCGTTCTTTTACCGGAGAGGAGTTCGCCGGAGAGGAGGAGGAGCAGGTGACCGCAGAGGCGCTCGCCTACATCGCCGGAGAGGAGTTCACCGGAGGATCGGAGAGGAGGAAGGAGAAACCATGAGGGGATGGGAGAAGAGGAGGGAGGAGGAGCTCATCGGAGAGGAGGGAGGAGGAGCTCACCGGAGATGAGGGAGGAGGAGCTCACCAGAGAGGAGGGAGGAGAAACCGTGATGGGAGGGGAGGGGAGGAGAGGAGAGGAGGGAGGAGGAGGTCGCCGGAGAGGAGGAGGAGGAGGTCGCCGGAGAGGAGGAGGGTAGTATGGTGGAGGAGAGAAGGGAAGATGGAGTGGAGGAGTGGAGGAGAGGTGGAGTGGAGGAGAAGAATGAAGAGGTAAGGAGGAGAGGACACGCCCAGCCATATATACGACATAGTAATGGTGCACCGTGAGCAGGTGCGCCATTACTATTTTTTTTGATTTATTTTGAATTTTAAAGGCGGGAAGATACTAATGGCGCACCATGGGCAGGTGCGCCATTAGTATTTTTTTTGATTTATTTTGAATTTTGAAGGCGGGAAGATAGTAATGGCGCACCATGGGCAGGTGCGCCATTAGTAACTTTTTTTATTATTTTTATTTATTTTGAATTTTGAAGGCAGGAAGATAGTAATGGCGCACCATGGGCAGGTGCGCCATTAGTAAGTTTGACTTTTTTTGAACTTTTTTGCCTCTCCAGATCTTAAAAGCCCCGTATCTTTTTTCTGTTAGGTTTTTGAGGATTTTGAAAATGTTTAACGTGGTTCCCCCGTTAAATTCGGATGTAACTTTTCGAGTAGATGATTTTTTATATAAAAAACTTTTTCATCCGAGTTCGTATGCAAAAGTTATGCCCATTTTTACAAATTCTCGAGAGATTTTGCAAAAAAGTCGAAAATTCATGTTTGTAAATTTTGCTAACAACTAGACCACATATCACATGGGAATCTTATTTTCTTTTATTTTTTTGACATTTCTATCATTTTCTTTTATTTTTTTGAAACTGAAAAGGCGGTCCAGGGGGGTTGCATTCGGGGGAATGTTTGGGCCAAATTACTAATGGCGCACCACTCCCACGGTGCGCCATTAGTAGTTTCGAAAAAATTAATTTTTTTTTACTAATGACGCACCGTCGGATGTGATGTGCCATTAGTATTTGCATACTAATGGCGCACCAACACATGGTGCGCCATTAGTATTTAGTAATGACGCACCACATGTACAGTGCACCATTAGTGTCCATTCCATCTATAGCCCTTTTTCTATTAGTGCTACCATCATGGCCGGGAGGACCGGAGAGAGCACGAGGAGGTGGATGGGTGAGAAAGAGTAGCCGAGTAGCCATGTAGCTTTGAGGAAGATGCTGCATGCAAAGACCATGCCGGCAACAATGGTGAACAACTGCTTGCGAAGAGGTGGCAAGCCCATGGCCATTGTGTTCGCAACCAAGCGTGTTCGGAGGTGAGGATACATGGAAACAAGGGCAGAGAGCAGAGAGCAGAGGCGGAGGCGGAGAAAAAAAAAGAGAAATGTATTTGCACGAATCTTAAAGCAGAAAATGAATGGCTAGATAGAGAGGGTCTGGGTGCATATGCTCTAATATATATTTTTGCTGAGATCACCCCCGCGCTACACCCCATTCTAGACAAATTTACATAGCGGATATCGCTGCGGAGTTTGTATCTGTTAACGATCATGTCGCTGAGGGACGGAACGGGGCGAAAACGCTGCAGTTGATGACGACGATGTCGACGGCATCAGGGGCGACGCCTGCCTTGGCGAACAGGTCGTCGATGACCGAGAAGATAACCAGCTCGGCCTCGGCGCGGGCTACGACCAAGGTGTTGTCTAGCGGGATGTAGTGGAAAACATCTGAAGTGAAAATCGGGACAAACTAAGTTTCAGATATATTCAATATTAGTCTTGTTTGAAGTCCTTGTCCTCAAGATTTCAAATATATAAGGAAGCAAAAAAAAATCTTTTTTTAAATAATTTGAATTGCTTACCTCATGTGTCACATGGTAAAAATTAATAAATTCTGATTTATAAGATATGGAACATCTAAAAAAACTTAGAAATACAATGCTAGAGTTTATTTGAAAGGGTGGATGGAGAATGCGAGATGCATGCATGCACTTTACGTCCTTCTCTATGCAAAAGCCGGTGTGGGACCCCTGAGATGACTTAAATTCTACTCCCTCCCTTTCTAAATATAAGTCTTCTTAAAGATTTGAATATGGACTACACACGAAGAAACGGAGGGAGTATACAGATAGGAGGCAAATCAAATACAAAAAATACCCCATGCATATGAGTTCAAAATGCATGGATCTGAAAGCAAATAAAGAGTGTGTGTGTGTGCGCGCGCCTGGTACATGACTTTGCCTTTGGAAAACGAATTTCTTTGATTTAGCTTGCGGCATCTTGCACGCATGACCATAATGTGTGGGCTCACATCAGTACGATGACATGCAACTGTACGATTTGGTGACTTAGGTCATGCGATATGGCCGTCACACCGTAATGGCGTCCATCAAGTAACTGAAGTAACCGTGCGATTGCTTCAACCTTCTCCATGCATGCATACACTAGAAGACAAAAGCTAATGCCATTCAAGGATTTTTTTTGTTTCAAAACTTGAAAATATTTTGTACCTCAAACCATCGGTCCGATTGAAAATTGATTGCACATACAAAATCCGGCGCGACGAGACATTTGGAACCATATCCCATATTGTTCCGATGACTTTTTTTAGGTCAAAACTTACCACGACTGCAGTGTGTATATTATCATGTTATTTATACAAAAATTACCGGGGTATGTAACAAAAAAATCTCCGGGGTCAAAAGTTACCATAATGTTTGTATGTGAGTTATCAGCTCGATTATTCGTGTATTACCACTCTATTTACACATAAGTTGTTGGGAAACGTTGCAGAAAATTAAATTTTTTCCTACGGTTTCACCAAGATTCATCTATGAGTTCATCCAAGCAACGAGTCAAGGGAGTGAGTTTGCATCTACATACCACTTGTAGATCGCGTACGGAAGCGTTCGAGGGAGCGGTGATGATGGAGTCGTACTCGACGTGATTCAGATCACCGATGACCAAGTGCTGAACGGACAGCACCTCCGCGTTCAACACACGTACGATACGGGCGACGTCTCCTCCGTCTTGATCCAGCAAGGAGGAAGGAGAGGTTGAGGAAGACAGCTCCACGCAGCACGACGGCGTGGTGTTGGTGGAGAAGCAGCACTCCGACAGGGCTTCGCCAAGCTCGTGACGGAGAAGGAGAGGTGTTGGGGAGGGGAGGGGCTGCGCCTTGGCTTGGGTGTGCAGCCCTCCCCTCACCCCTCTATTTATAGGGGAAGGGGCAAGGGGGGCCGGCCCCTCTAGATGGGATCTAGAGGGGGGGCGGTGGCCAGGGAGGGGGGACTTGCCCCCCAAGCAAAGGGGGCGCCCCCTCTAGGGTCCCCCCCCCCCAACCCTAGGCGCATGGGCCCAAGGGGGGGGGGGGGCGCCCAGCCCTCCAGGGGCTGGCTCCTGCCCCACGCAGCCCATGTGCCCCCCAGGGAGGGGTGGCCCCTCCCGGTGGACCCCCGGAACCCTTCCGGTAGCCCTGGTACAATACCGATATGCCCCCGAAACTTTCCGGTGTCCATTTGACAACTTCCCATATATAAATCTTTACCTCTAGACCCTTCCGGAACTCCTCGTGACGTCCGGGATCTCATCCGGGACTCCGAACAACATTCAGTAATCACATACAAGTCTTCCTAATAACCCTAGCGTCACCGAACCTTAAGTGTGTAGACCCTACGGGTTCGGGAGACACGCAGACATGACCGAGACGGCTCTCAGGTCAATAACCAACAGCGGGATGTGGATACCCATGTTGGCTCCCACATGCTCCTCGATGATGTCATCAGATGAACCACGATGTCGAGGATTGAAGCAACCCCGTATACTATTCCCTTTGTCAATCGGTACGTTACATGCCCGAGACTCGATCGTCGGTATCCCAATACCTCGTTCAGTCTCGTTACCGGCAAGTTACTTTACTCGTACCGTAATGCATGATCCCGTGACCAAGCACTTGGTCACTTTGAGCTCATTATGATGATGCATTACCGAGTGGGCCCAGAGATACCTCTCCGTCATACGGAGTGACAAATCCCAGTCTCGATCCGTGTCAACCCAACAGACACTTTCGGAGATACCTGTAGTGTACCTTTATAGTCACCCAGTTACGTTGTGACATTTGGTACACCCAAAGAACTCCTACGGTATCCGGGAGTTACACGATCTCATGGTCTAAGGAAGAGATACTTGACATTGAAAAAACTCTAGCAAAACGAACTACACGATCTTGTGCTATGCTTAGGATTGGGTCTTGTCCATCACATCATTCTCCTAGTGATGTGATCCCGTTGTTAATGATATCCAATGTCCATAGTCAGGAAACCATGACTTTCTGTTGACCAACGAGCTAGTCAACTAGAGGCTCACCAGGGACGTATTGTGGTCTATGTATTCACACATGTATTACGATTTCCGGATAATACAATTATAGCATGAATAAAAGACAATTATCATGAACAAGGAAATATAATAATAATGCTTTTATTATTGCCTCTAGGGCATATTTCCAATAGTCTCCCACTTGCACTAGAGTCAATAATCTAGTTACATTGTGATGAATCGAACACCCATAGAGTTCTGGTGTTGATCATGTTTTGCTCGCGAGAGAGGTTTAGTTAACGGATCTGCGACATTCAGATCCGTATGTACTTTGCAAATATCTATGTCTCCATCTTGAACATTTTCACGGATGGAGTTGAAACGACGCTTGATGTGCCTGGTCTTCTTGTGAAACCTGGGCTCCTTGGCAAGGGCAATAGCTCCAGTGTTGTCATAGAAGAGTTTGATCGGCCCCGACGCATTGGGTATGACTCCTAGGTCGGTGATGAACTCCTTCACCCAAATAGCTTCATGCGCTGCCTCCGAGGCTGCCATGTACTCCGCTTCACATGTAGATCCCGCCACGACGCTCTGCTTGCAGCTGCACCAGCTTACTGCTCCACCATTCAACATATACACGTATCCGGTTTGTGACTTAGAGTCATCCAGATCTGTGTCAAAGCTAGCGTCGATGTAACCCTTTACGGCGAGCTCTTCGTCACCTCCATAAACGAGAAACATGTCCTTTGTCCTTTTCAGGTACTTCAGGATATTCTTGACCGCTGTCCAGTGTTCCTTGCCGGGATTACTTTGGTATCTTCCTACCAAACTTATGGCAAGGTTTACATCAGGTCTGGTATACAACATGGCATACATAATAGATCCTATGGCTGAAGCATAGGGGATGACACTCATCTCTTCTTTATCTTTTGCCGTGGTCGGGCATTGAGCCGAGCTCAATCTCACACCTTGCAATACAGGCAAGAACCCCTTCTTAGACTGATCCATTTTGAACTTCTTCAAAATCTTATCAAGGTATGTGCTTTGTGAAAGACCTATGAGGCGTCTCGATCTATCTCTATAGATCTTGATGCCTAATATATAAGCAGCTTCTCCAAGGTCCTTCATTGAAAAACACTTATTCAAGTAGGCCTTAATGCTATCCAAGAATTTTATATCATTTCCCATCAGAAGTATGTCATCTACATATAATATGAGAAATGCTACAGAGCTCCCACTCACTTTCTTGTAAACGCAGGCTTCTCCATAAGTCTGCATAAACCCAAATGCTTTGATTATCTCATCAAAGCGAATGTTCCAACTCCGAGATGCTTGCACCAACCCATAAATGGATCGCTGGAGCTTGCATACTTTGTTAGCATTCTTAGGATCGACAAAACCCTCCCGGCTGCATCATATACAGTTCTTCCTTAAGATGCCCATTAAGGAATGCCGTTTTGACGTCCATCTGCCATATCTCATAATCATAGTATGCGGCAATTGCTAACATGATTCGGACGGACTTAAGCTTCGCTACGGGAGAGAAAGTCTCATTGTAGTCAATCCTTTGAACTTGCCGATAACCCTTAGCGACAAGTCGAGCTTTATAGATGGTGACATTACCATCCGCATCCGTCTTCTTCTTAAAGATCCATTTGTTTTCTATCGCTCGCCGATCATTGGGCAGGTCAGTCAAAGTCCATACTTTGTTTTCATACATGGATTCTATCTCGGATTTCATGGCTTCAAGCCATTTGTTGGAATCTAGGCCCGCCATCGCTTCTTCATAGTTCGAAGGTTCACCGTTGTCTAACAACATGATTTCCAGGACAGGATTGCCGTATCACTCTGGTGCGGAACGTGTCCTTGTGTACCTACGAAGTTCAGTAGCAACTTGATCAGAAGTACCTTGATCATCATCATTAATTTCCACTCCAGTTGGAGTAGGCATCACAGGAACATTTTCCTGAGCTGCACTACTATCATGTTCAAGAGGTAGTACTTCATCGAGTTCTACTTTCCTCCCACTTACTTCTTTCGAGAGAAACTCTTTTTCCAGAAAGGATCCGTTCTTGGCAACAAAGATCTTGCCCTCGGATCTTAAGTAGAAGGTATACCCAATGGTTTCTTTAGGGTATCCTATGAAGACGCATTTTTCCGACTTGGGTTCGAGCTTTTCAGGTTGAAGTTTCTTGACATAAGCATCGCATTCCCAAACTTTTAGAAACGACAGCTTAGGTTTCTTTCCAAACCATAATTCATACGGTGACGTCTCAACGAATTTAGACGGTGCCCTATTTAAAGTGAATGTAGCTGTCTCTAGAGCGTATCCCCAAAATGATAGCGGTAAATCGGTAAGAGACATCATAGATCGCACCATATCCAATAGAGTGCGATTACGGCGTTCGGACACACCGTTACGCTGAGGTGTTCCAGGCGGCGTGAGTTGTGAAACGGTTCCACATTTTCTTAAGTGTGTATCAAATTCATGACTTAAATATTCTCCTCCATGATCCGATCGTAAGAATTTTATCTTTCGGTCACGTTGATTCTCTACTTCATTCTGGAATTCCTTGAACTTTTTAAAGGTCTCAGATTTGTGTTTCATCAAGTAGACATACCCATATCTACTCAAGTCATCAGTGAGAGTGAGAACATAACGATATCCTCCGCGAGCCTCAACGCTCATTGGACCGCACACATCGGTATGTATGATTTCCAACAAGTTGGTTGCTCGCTCCATTGTTCCGGAGAACGGAGTCTTGGTCATCTTGCCCATGAGGCATGGTTCGCATGTGTCAAATGATTCATAATCGAGAGACTCTAAAAGTCCATCAGCATGGAGCTTCTTCATGCGCTTGACACCAATGTGACCAAGGCGGCAGTGCCACAAATATGTGGGACTATCGTTATCAACTTTACATCTTTTGGTATTCACACTATGAATATGTGTAGTATTAAGTTTGAGATTAATTAAGAATAAACCATTGACCATCGGGGCATGACCATAAAACATATCTCTCATATAAATAGAACAACCATTATTCTAGGATTTAAATGAGTAGCCATCTCGCATCAAACGAGATCCAGATACAATGTTCATGCTTAAACTTGGCACTAAATAACAATTATTGAGGTTTAAAACTAATCCCGTAGGTAAATATAGAGGTAGCGTGCCAACGGCGATCACATCGACCTTGGAACCATTCCCGACGCACATCGTCACCTCGTCCTTTGCCAGTCTCCTCTTATTCCGCAGCTCCTGCTGTGAGTTACAAATGTGAGCAACGGCACCGGTATCAAATACCCAGGAGTTACTACGAGTACTGGTAAGGTACACATCAATTACATGTATATCAAATATACCTTTAGTGTTGCCGGCCTTCTTGTCTGCTAAGTATTTGGGGCAGTTCCGCTTCCAGTGACCCTTCCCCTTGCAATAAAAGCACTCAGTTTCAGGCTTGGGTCCATGATTTGACTTCTTCCCGGCAACTGGCTTACCGGGCGCGGCACCATCTTTGTCGTCCTTCTTGAAGTTCTTCTTACCCTTGCCCTTCTTGAACTTAGTGGTCTTATTGACCATCAACACTTGATGTTCTTTCTTGATTTCAACCTCTGCCGACTTCAGCATTGAAAATACTTCAGGAATGGTCTTCACCATCCCCTGTATATTGTAGTTCATCACGAAGCTCTTGTAGCTTGGTGGGAGCGACTGAAGGATTCTGTCAATGACCGCCTCATCCGGGAGGTTAATGTCCAGTTGGGACAGGCGGTTGTGCAACCCAGACATTTTGAGTATATGCTCACTGACAGAACTATTTTCCTCCATCTTACAACTATAGAACTTGTCGGAGACTTCATATCTCTCGACCCGGGCATGAGCTTGGAAAACTAGTTTCAGCTCCTTGAACATCTCATATGCTCCGTGTTGCTCAAAACGCTTTTGGAGCCCCGGTTCTAAGCTGTAAAGCATGCCACACTGAACGAGGGAGTAATCATCAGCACGAGACTGCCAAGCATTCATAATGTCTTGGTTCTCTGGGACGGGAGCGTCACCTAGCAGTCCTTCTAGGACATATTGTTTCCTGGCAGCTATGAGGATGATCCTCAGGTTCCGGACCCAGTCCGTATAGTTGCTGCCATCATCTTTCAGCTTGGTTTTCTCTAGGAACGCGTTGAAGTTCATGTTGACATGAGCGTTGTCCATTTGATCTACAAGACATATTATGCAAAAGTTTTAGACTAAGTTCATGATAATTAAGTTCATCTAATCAAATTATTTAATGAACTCCCACTCAGATTTGACATCCCTCTAGTCATCTAAGTGTTACACGATCCGAGTTGACTAGGCCGTGTCAGATCATCACGTGAGACGGACTAGTCATCATCGGTGAACATCTCCATGTTGATCGTATCTTCCATACGACTCATGTTCGACCTTTCGGTCTCTGTGTTCCGAGGACATGTCTGTACATGCTAGGCTCGTCAAGTTAACCCTAAGTGTTCTGCATGTGTAAATATGTCTTACACCCGTTGTATGTGAACGTAAGGATCTATCACACCCGATCATCACATGGTGCTTCGAAACGACGAACTTTAGCAACAGTGCACAGTTAGGGGGAACACTTTCTTGAAATTATTATAAGGGATCATCTTATTTACTACTGTCGTTCTAAGTAAACAAGATGCATAAAACATAATAAACATCACATGCAATTATATAAAGTAGTGACATGATATGGCCAATATCATATAGCTCCTTTGATCTTCATCTTCGGGGCTCCATGATCATCTTGTCACCGGCATGACACCATGATCTCCATCATCATGATCTCCATCATCGTGTCTTCATGAAGTTGTCACGCCAACGACTACTTCTACTTCTATGGCTAATGCGTTTAGCAATAAAGTAAAGTAATTTACATGGCGTTCTTCAATGACACGCAGGTCATACAAAAATAAAGACAACTCCTATGGCTCCTGCCGGTTGTCATACTCATCAACATGCAAGTCGTGATTCCTATTACAAGAACATGATCTCATACATTACAATATATCATTCATCATTCATCACAACTTCTGCCCATATCACATCACATGACAATTGCTGCAAAAACAAGTTAGACGTCCTCAAATTGTTGTTGCATCTTTTACGTGGCTGCAATTGGGTTCTAGCAAGAACATTTTCTTACCTACGAATAACCACAACGTGATTTTTTTGTCAACTTCTATTTACCCTTCATAAGGACCCTTTTCATCGAATCCGCTCCAACTAAAGTGGGAGAGACAGACACCCGCCAGCCACCTTATGTAACTAGTGCATGTCAGTCGGTGGAACCGGTCTCACGTAAGCGTACGTGTAAGGTTGATCCGGGCCGCTTCATCCCACAATACCGCTGAAGCAAGATAAGACTAGTAGCGGCAAGCAAGTTGACAAGATCTACGCCCACAACAAAATTATGTTCTACTCGTGCAATAGAGAACTACGCATAGACCTAGCTCATGATGCCACTGTTGGGGAACGTTGCAGAAAATTAAATTTTTTCCTACGGTTTCACCAAGATCCATCTATGAGTTTATCCAAGCAACGAGTCAAGGGAGTGAGTTTGCATCTACATACCACTTGTAGATCGCGTACGGAAGCGTTCGAGGGAGCGGTGATGATGGAGTCGTACTCGACGTGATTCAGATCACCGATGACCAAGTGCTGAACGGACAGCACCTCCGCATTCAACACACGTACGGTACGGGCGACGTCTCCTTCGTATTGATCCAGCAAGGAGGAAGGAGAGGTTGAGGAAGACAGCTCCACCGGCAGCACGACGGCGTGGTGTTGGTGGAGAAGCAGCACTCCGACAGGGCTTCGCCAAGCTCGTGACGGAGAAGGAGAGGTGTTGGGGAGGGGAGGGGCTGCGCCTTGGCTTGGGTGTGCAGCCCTCCCCTCACCCCTCTATTTATAGGGGAAGGGGCAAGGGGGGCCGGCCCCTCTAGATGGGATCTAGAGGGGGGGCGGCGGCCAGGGAGGGGGGACTTGCCCCCCAAGCAAAGGGGGCGCCCCCTCTAGGGTTCCCCCCAACCCTAGGCGCATGGGCCCAAGGGGGGGGGCGCCCAGCCCTCCAGGGGCTGGCTCCTGCCCCACGCAGCCCATGTGGCCCCCCGGGAGGGGTGGCCCCTCCCGGTGGACCCCCGGAACCCTTCTGGTGGCCCTGGTACAATACCAATATGCCCCCGAAACTTTCTGGTGTCCATTTGACAACTTCCCATATATAAATCTTTACCTCTAGACCCTTCCGGAACTCCTCGTGATGTCCGAGATCTCATTCGGGACTCCGAACAACATTCGGTAATCACATACAAGTCTTCCTAATAACCCTAGCGTCACCGAACCTTAAGTGTGTAGACCCTACGGGTTCGGGAGACACGCAGACATGACCGAGACGGCTCTCAGGTCAATAACCAACAGCGGGATGTGGATACCCATGTTGGCTCCCACATGCTCCTCGATGATGTCATCGGATGAACCACGATGTCGAGGATTGAAGCAACCCCGTATACTATTCCCTTTGTCAATCGGTACGTTACATGCCCGAGACTCGATCGTCGGTATCCCAATACCTCGTTCAGTCTCATTACCGGCAAGTCACTTTACTCGTACCGTAATGCATGATCCCGTGACCAAGCACTTGGTCACTTTGAGCTCATTATGATGATGCATTACCGAGTGGGCCCAGAGATACCTCTCCGTCATACGGAGTGACAAATCCCAGTCTCGATCCGTGTCAACCCAACAGACACTTTCGGAGATACCTGTAGTGTACCTTTATAGTCACCCAGTTACGTTGTGACGTTTGGTACACCCAAAGCACTCCTACGGCATCCGGGAGTTACACGATCTCATGGTCTAAGGAAGAGATACTTGAGTTGAAAAAACTCTAGCAAAACGAACTACACGATCTTGTGCTATGCTTAGGATTGGGTCTTGTCCATCACATCATTCTCCTAATGATGTGATCCCGTTGTCAATGACATCCAATGTCCATAGTCAGGAAACCATGACTATCTGTTGACCAACGAGCTAGTCAACTAGAGGCTCACCAGGGACGTATTGTGGTCTATGTATTCACACATGTATTACGATTTCCGGATAATACAATTATAGCATGAATAAAAGACAATTATCATGAACAAGGAAATATAATAATAATGCTTTTATTATTGCCTCTAGGGCATATTTCCAACATAAGTTACCGAGAGTATTTTTTTTCCAACGATTTTTTTCCCTCGGATCAAAAGTTACCTCGGTGTTTTGTTCATGAGTCATCTGCTCTGTTGTTTGTATATTACCATGCTTCTTACATAGAGTTATCGGCTTATGTTTTTAATATATTTTTCTTGGGTGAAAGTTGCCGCAGTGTTTGTATTTGAGTTATCGGCTCTATTGTGCGTGTCTTACCATACTATTTAGACATAAGTTACTAGGGATATGTTTTTCAACAAGTTTTTCCCTCGGGTCAAAAGTTACAGTGATGTTTATACTAAATGGGTCATCAGCTCGGTTGTGAGTATATTACCATGCAATTTACACTGACATTAGGAAGAATATGTTTTTCAAATAATTACCGAAAGGTCAAAAATTACTTCAATAGCATGGTAATATATGCAAAATATAGCTGATAAATTACTTAGCCCGGGTGTGATAAAATTTAACCCAAGGGTATGTTTTTATGTAGAAGTTACTGGAGGGTATACTTTTCAACAACTTTTCTCCCCCGGGTTAAAAGTTATCATGGTGTTTGTACATAGGTTATCATCTTTGTTGTGCTTATATTACCGTATTTACACAGATGTTATTGTGGTATGGTTTTTAACAACTTTTCTCCTCAATCAAAAAGTTATTTTGGTGTTTGTACTTAGGTTATCACGTCCTTTACATTTTAGTTTTCGAGAATATATTTTTCAACAAAATTCCCCCAGTCAAAAAGTTATCGCGATGTGTGCACATAGCTTATCAGGTCTGCAGCGTATGTATTATCATGTTATTTTTTGCAGGGGGTATTATCATGTTATTTAATTACACATAAATTACCGGAGGTATGTGTTTCAACAACCTTTTTCCCGATCAAATGTTACCATGATGTTTGTACATACGTTATCAGGTCAACGATGCATATATTAACAAACTATTTATGCAGGAGTTACGAGGGTATATTTTTCAATAACTTTTTCCAGGTCAAAATTTAGCGCAGTGTTTGTACATATAGGTCATCAAGTCTTCGGTGCATATTTTTTTTCCTGGGTCAAAGTTCGTGTAAATAGAAAATATTGATTTAAAAATAGCAACAAAATCATTGGCTGTCTTGTACTCCCTCGGTTCCGTTAGGTAAGGTGTATTATTTTCAGTAGAGTGACGAAGGCACGGAATTATAGATGTGTTAGGACTAAATTACCCTTGGCAAATTTGTTGATGATGGCTTGCGATTTTATGGGATTCTAATTTGCGCATTTAATGGTGATCCTAATATGGGATTGCGATTTTTGTGGCATAGTACGCCTTTTAATGAGATTGCGATTTTGTGGAACCTAATTTACACATTTATTGATGATCCTAATTTGTTCATAGAGTTGGGATAGAGCATTAACCTTGATTTTTTTTCCTACACAATAGAAACGTCATTGACATGGACCCAGAGTACGTTTGCAGCTTTATAGCCCAAAAATTCATTGTTGAAGACGAGATTTGAACTCAAAACTTTAGTGTTGAGATGTTAGTCCACTTGCCAACTGCCCCCTACTTGATTCTTGTCGAGTTTAAATTAAATACAACTATTTGATCATTTTTGTCTCTTCTCATTAGTGCATAAATACAATTCCATACGTTGTACAAACATACATCAATAACTTTTGGTGTAATTTATGTAGAAACACCATGTTAACTTTGCCCCCAGGAAAAATGTGTTGAACGTATTCTCCAATACCTTTTTTTTTATAAATATCATGGTAATATACCTATTGTATTCATCCCTCACAATACTTATGAATTTGTTAAGTACATCATGTATTCATCCCTTGTATTCTAAACCCTTTAGAGTCCCTATAGAGGATAACCCGGAGGATCCCGAAGCAAATGGATAGCATATCTACCAGGAGCCAGACTTATCAAGTGAAGCCGAAGATGTCAACTACGTCATGACCGAAGGAGCTGACCAAGATGAAGAAATGCCAGATCAATAGGCATAGGATAGTCATAGCAGCACACTTAGTCCCGACAGTCGTGACCAAGACTAGTATCACAAAAACGTAGTTTCATAGGGGTACTATTTATTTTGGTACCGCTAGTTTGAATATTTTGGATCCTGTTTGAATGAGATTGTATATGTATGAGTTGGTTTGGTTATCTAGTGTTGGTTGGACCCGCTATGTTTATGTTGTACAACTCTAAGAGATATAAGGCCCATGAGTAGCGTACTTCAGGAATAGGCCAATACTCAACGGTGGTGGCCCTAACGGCGAGGTTACAACCGGTGACGGCGAGGGGCTGTGACCGTCAGCACGCCATGTTGCAATCGTGGTGGGTGGTGCTTCAACGACGACGACAAGGGCTCCGAACTGCGGCGGGTGGTGCTTTGACGGTGACGGCGGGGCTGCGAATGTTGTCGACGTTGAGGCGATGTGCGGCACACCTATGATCCAAGCAGTGTAGGCGGTGTGCAACGCCCGTGAGACGGCCTGCCGGGGCGCTGCTCTCCCCCCCCCCCCCCCCCCCCCCCCCCCCCCCCCCCCCCCCTTCAGTTTGTGTGGGGAGGGGATGAAGGAACCGACAGATCATGCGGTCACGTGGAGCGAGATCGAATAAAGGAGGAGGTGACCGATCTGGGCAACCCATCCGTCGACCGGCGTTGAGTATTGACCCGAAAAAGTTTAAGTAGGCTATCCGGTCAAAACCCACTTCACCTGACTAGGTACTACGTTCCTAGTCGTTAGATCTCAGTCGGCACCCAATTAGCCGAATAACTTCAGACGGATTCATGCTACAGTTCTTATAAAGAACTTCAGCGATAGATCGTACGGCGGCCTTACTTTTTCCAGGAGTAAAGGGGTGTGACAAAAAATGTGCTTTACGGGGAACAGTGACGAGCGCCTTTAAAACAAAGCCATGCCGATTAATATAATTAACTAATTATAAATTTAAAAGTGCACACTGATAACAATTTCAGTAAATTTAAATGTAATGAGAAAACGAGTTACACAACCTTAGTGCAAAATAATAATTAAATGAAGAACAATAATGGAAAGTCCATAATAACACACAACTCTGGTCGGTTTCTAGTCACTTAGGAGTAGTTCTTGTTGATGGACCGGCACTTGTGTCTGATCTCCCCATTCTTGCTGGTCTTCACGTCGATGTTGCCCATCTTCACCATGGCTTCCCCAAACTTTTGCTCCCAGTCCACAGAGAACTTAGCATTTTGCTTCACGGATTCAATTGTCTTGGGCGACTCGAGCGCGGCATCTGATTTCAACAACACTTCATGGTTAATCACGTTCTTGTAGTATTGGTTGTCCAAGTATCCAGGGGTGTAGATGTCCTGATCGACCGTAGGGTTGTCGCCTCTGCTGCACTTACTTGTCACCAAGTTGGCCAACGTAGAGTTCATGGCCGTGGGGTCTGAAGAAGGGTTGGGCGGCAGGCGGTCACGGAAGGACGAGCAGTGGGAGATGCCAACGGAGTGTGCGCCGGAGAGGGTGACCATGTCGTCGAGGCTGAGGCCCTTGTTTGCGAACAAAGCCTCGAGCATCATGATGTTGGCGAAGGGAGGGGGCAGGTTAGGGAGGGTCTCGCTAGCGAGGGACACATTCCCGTCGTAGCGGCCTGACGGCATATGGAAGTACATCGTCTCGTTGCTGAGGAAGTAGGTGGCGTCACGCGCAGCAAAGGCGACGATGTCTGCGCACGAGACGACACGCTTGCACCCGGGCGTGGCCTCGAGCGCGTCCTTGATCCTGTCGATCACCTCGAAGCCGCGGAGGCTGCTCCTGTTGGGGATGCCGTCCTTCTCGGTCGGCTCGTTGGGCGTGGTGCTAACGTCAAGGAGGACCGACCCATCGCAACCCTGGCATGGAAATGCATGAATTGTTCACATGATCAAATGGCAAGCATGCATGCCAGAGATCGACATGTGTGCAGTGTATGTAACTCTGGACATATGCATACCTGGACGAAGCAGTCGTGGAACAAGAGGCGGATGAGCCCGGCGCCGATGCCGCGGTCGCGGTTCACCTCCTCCTTTACAATGTCACTCACGATTGTCTCCGCTCCATAGCAAGTATTCTTGACCTTGGGGTAGTGACCGTAGGTGAGCGACGGGGCAGGAGGAGGAAGAAACTTGGACAAACGGAGCAACGGATTGGGAAACCCGTAGCTCGCTTCGCACGTGTGCGCCACACAACCAAGCAATGCTAGCAGCAGAGCCAAGGTGGCAAGCTTCTGGTCACTACCAGCCATGGTTGCTAGCTCTCGAAACTAATACTGAGCTCGAGAGAGTGGAGGAGGGAATTGGTCGAAGATGGGTGAAGGAAACTTGATGTGTTGCAGGCCTATTTATAGGTCAAAGCTGACCCTGAAAAAT